>NC_135785.1:81905000-82205000 GCF_051106095.1 Pogona vitticeps
TTATGTCTTAGATCTTGCAGATCGTCTTATCTCTAAAGCCTGTCCGTTTGCTGCAGCTGGAATAATGGTGGGCTCGATCTACTGGACAGCTGTCACTTATGGAGCTGTAACAGTCATGCAGGTTCAGATAAACTGTCTAAATGTTACATTTTTGTAATCAAGCTGGAAACTGCTAGAGATTTGCTAAAGAACCTTCCCTCTTCTTTTTTGGTAAGAAGGGAATTCAGAGAGACGACTGGAAAATGCCAGTCTCTAGAGCATTTCCCCCTTCTGATCTCTCCTTCCTCTTGGAATATATGTGCTTATAGATTCACAAATCTCAGCTGGCAGCCCACTTCAATTCATTTCTTCTCTTTGCAGCAGGGGGTAGGAGACCTTTGGCACTGCAGGTGTTCTGGACTACGAGTGCCACAGTTCCTTACCATTGGCCATGGTGGTTGGGGCTGATGAGGATTGTATATTAGGAAATTTGGAGGGTCAAGGGTTCCCCATCTTATAAAAAAAATATGGCATACCTATCTATGTATATTACAATAAATAACCTTTGTCATAAATATTCTGAAAGGGCTCAGATGTACTCTAATTTCTGCCCATATCTTTTTCAACATCTGTCCCACATGTGTGTGCATACTGCTGTGCATGTTGATTCAAAGTGTCTGCTGGAGCTGTGTGGAGAAAGTAATTCATTATCAGAAAGAAAGAGTTGCTGCTCCCAGGAGACAGACTTCTCCTCCTTGCTAATTCAGGGAAGACCTTGATATCTTGCTGTCTTTCCCTGCGAGTTTAGAGTCCTCTTGCTCATATTGTACAGCTCTTGGTTACCCGTTGTGGTCTTTTCACCACCCATGATTCTGTATCGCCTTTCACCTTTTTTTAGCATCTGGTAAAAGGTATTCCCTGTTTAGGGTTCAAACACCAATTGGCCACATTATCTGTGTAGATCTTGTTGTTGAGTTACCCTTGACAAGAGTAGTCCTTTGGAGCTGAGATATATTCTAGTTTGATTCATACTACTTCAGCTTTAGGGCCATGAATGACCATTCAGACTGACATGATTTGTGGGGGCAGACTGGTGTGTTGCACACCATAGAACCAATATAGAGTTGAGTAGATTGTTCCTGCTAGGTTCAAGAAGATGTTTGTGACAGTAGATCAAAACAACCTCCAACATTAATCTGTAGTCTGTTCTCATGTTTTAAACAATTTTCTACTTCTATATAACTGGGTGACTGATATTGCTGTAGTGGTATGTCATGGCAATCACATGGACTGTCTTCTGTCATGCATTTCATTGTGATATACAGTGGTGCCTTGCAAGATGAATTTAATTCGTTCTGCGGTTAATGTCGTCTTGCGAAAAATGTGTCTTGCAAAATGCGTTTTCCCATAGGAATGCATTGAAATCTAATTAATGCATTCCTATGGGCAAAAAAGTCAGAACAAAGTCAAATTTGGTTTACAAAGGGTTTATTAAGTGCTCTTTAAAGCCATATATATTGTGCAGAAGATTTCAAAAATTTCAATTTAAAAACTTTTAACTTTTTAAACATCATAGAAAAACATTTAAAAATCAACAAACATGAGGCAGGAACAAAAAACGGAAAACATTCGTCTTGCAAAGCAAGGCCATAGGGAACATTAGTCTTGCGAGTCATCAACCCCATCGCCAAAACCATTCGTCTTGCAAGGCATTTATCGGGGAGGCACCACTGTAGCTTCAGGAAATCAACCAGTTAATCAACCTGCTCACTATTAAGTCAGTCTGGGCTAATGAAAAATCCTATTTTATTTACTGTTCAAGCAGCATTTGACATGTTATAACTTGAACGACATTTTTAAGAGCACATGTTGCTATATCAAATCACATTATTCCTTAATATGCTAAATATTAAATTGTTGCTGCTGTTATTGTTCATTACTACATTAAGGTGGGTTGTTGTTATCTCTCTATTGCAGAGGGGGAAGATTTAGGCTGACAGAAAATGTCATCAGGAATGTCAAATAAGAATATGTTTAGAGATATATGGGGGAGAATGTATTGATTTTGTATTAACAAAGGGGAAGGGTTGTGAACCTTCACAAGAGTCAGTGTATTTTTGGAAGGGGAATGGGGCTGTACAAAAAGAAAAGAAAAAATAGATTGTCTCCATTGGTCCCAGTGGCGGGGGGAGCATATTAAGTGTATATGTAGACTTTCTTTAGTTTTGTTTTTAAATGTATAATAGTTGTTTAAAAAAACTAATAAAATTAAATCATTTATGTGAAAAAAAAGTCTTATCAGGAGTCACCTAATAAGCAGAGACAAGCCTGAACACGAGGACTTCCTAATTTGTAGCTTAGTCTTTTGATTCCTTTGCTACACCAGCTCTTCCAATCTGATCAGTTTCCCATAGTTGAGCTTCTTAAAGTATGCTTACTTATTAAGCATACTTTAACCTTTAGTTAAGGTTAAAATACAGTAGCTTTAAAATATATGTCACATGTATTTATGTCTTACTCTACCTCTAGGGTGTCATAAATTAGGGTATTCTGTTTTATTCTCACATTTACAACAATTCTGTGAGATAATACAGGTGGAGAGAGAGAGGACACTTACCTTGAATGACCTGTGAATAGTTTAAATTAAAAAAAGACCATGATACAAAAGGGGAAAAAACACGTCACCTTGTAGCAATCTTTAGATTCCCTGGAGCCAGCGTGGCTCGTGAATGGTCACTGGATAATACACAAGTACAGTGGTGCCTCGCTTAATGATGTTAATTAGTTCCAGCGAAATCACTATAGAGCGAAAACGTTGTAAAGCCAAAAAAAGCCCATTGAAATGCATTGAAAACCGTTCAGTGCGTTCCAATGGGCTGAAAAACGAAGATCCTCCATAGGGGCGGCCATTTTCGGTGCCTGTAAAGGGAGGAATCCATCCAAAAACACAGCAGGAAGCCATTTTGAGCACCCGGTGGCCATTTTGAAAACCCAACAATCAGCTGTTTTGATTATCGTAATGCAAAGAATCGGTTCCCGAAGCAGGGAACTGATCTTCGCAAAATGAAAAAAACCCATTTAAAACATCATTTTGCGATCGCAAAAACATCATCATGAAGTGGATTCGTCGTTATACGGGGTAATCATTAAGCGGGGCACGACTGTATTGAACATGGCTTGATGGACATTGACATTAGCAAATTTTTAAAGCTCTGTTTATGAGTTTCATTCTCTGCTTCTTTGCCTCATGAAAGTGGTTTCCATAAATACACATACACTGGGAACTTGGAAGCTTGCACCTACACTTCCCAAATTCCAAACCCATTTTTCTTTTTAAAAATGTATTTGCTGAGAGTGTCCCCTCACACCATGTAGTGGCATTTTTTTGGAAATTGGAGTATTTGGGGGATGGTCAGAACATGGCAAAAGTTTCCCTTAGGGGGCACAAGAAATTTAAACAACCAAAGGTGTAGTGGTGGGGAAAGCTACGACAATTACCGAAACATTTTAGGCAGCGTTCCTTCTTGAGGAATATTGGGAGAGCAAAGGTGCTGAGGGGAATTTTGCCCACCCTTGCCTAGAAAGGCCATCATTTAGTGAGTGTTTGTGTGCCAGCATGAAAGTACATAAACACTAATTTAAATACTTACTTGTTTCTCTTACAGACACACTCCATTTCAGATTGGCCTGCATCTTGTTCAAACAGTTTGCCAGTGTAGGTCTCAAGATCTTTTTTGTGTGTGTTTCCAAATGCTTTTATTGTGGGACACACAGTCTTACTTAATATGTTGGTGCAGTGGATTCTTAAACTTTATCTACCCTTATCTAACAATGCAGTGCAATGGCACTTAATGCTCTCCATTATCAAATAGTCACTTCTTGCATATTCAGATGCCCTACTTAATGTGATAATATATTGTTGTTGTTTTATCTGTCAGGTTGTAGGCCATAAAGAGGGACTTGATGTCATGGAAAGAGCTGACCCATTATTTCTTTTAATTGGACTTCCCACCATTCCAGTTATGCTTATCTTGGGAAAGATGATTCGCTGGGAAGATTATGTGCTTAGATTGTGGCGCAAATACTCTAATAAACTACAGATACTCAACAGTATATTTCCAGGTAATGTTCATATATTTCCATTTCTATGCTGCCCCATTAGTGTTGCCACTCTCTTGGCAGTTCACAATATATAGGAAAATCATAAAAGCAATACAAACATACGGTAAAATGCAGTAAACACTGTCGCTATCTAAAAACTACCTTTAAATAACAATACATAAATTAAACCCATTTATTATTTATTTTATTTTATTTTATTTATTTTATTTATATCCCACCTATCTAGCCAACTCAGGACCACTCTAGGCGGCTCACAATCATCAAATAATAAAGATATACATATATAAAACAGCATAAATAATAAAACTTTACAAGGGAAGAAACCAAGTACAGTGGGGTCTTGACTTGAGAACTTAATCCGTATTGGAAGGCGGTTCTCAAGTCAAAAAGTCTGTAAGTCAAGTCTCCATTGACCTACAGTGCATTGAAAACCGATTAATCCTGTAACAGGCCGTTTTTGTTCCATTTTGGTTTTTTTCTGGTCTGTAAGTCAAATCTCAGTCTGCAAGTCAAACCTAAATTTTGCGGCAAGAGAAGTCTGTAACTCAAAAAGTCTGTAAGTCAAGCCGTCTGTAAGTCAAGGGTCCACTGTAGAGAGGAAAGAAAGAGGATAATCAGGGATTGTCTGGAGGAAAGGCCTGCCGAAATAACCATGTCTTTAATTGATTCTTAAAGATACCCAGCGAGGGAGCCCCGCAAATCCCAGGAGGTAGATTGTTCCAGAGGCGAGGAGCCACCGCCGAGAAGGCCCGGTTTCTTGTCTTTTCCTTCCGGGCCTCCCTCGGCGTTAGGCTCCTCAGCCTCACCTCCTGGCTCGCACGAGTGACACGGGTAGAACTTGATGGGAGTAGGCGTTTGAACATCTCAGGATAATATTTACAATTGTTAGAAGGCAGGTATTGTGTTGGCTTCTTTGGCGTCCTTAGGTGTTATAGTTCTTGATATTAAGAACTGTGAGGAGCATATAAGATGGATTATAAAGTTATAAAGCTCTGGCAGACCACCTAGGCTGATCTTTCTGTTTATGAGGAAGGAAATACTGCCAGCTCTCTTTCCTTTGTCACAATGTGGAAGGATCCTGTCCTGTTCAAGAAAGTTTCAGAGCCCTGGGTTGGAGAAGTCTCAATGGCGATCTGCGAGAAGTACTAGAGCATAAACAATAAAGGGTTGTTTATAGAAGTGCTTTCTATGGCTTTTCTTCCTCGTATGGTGCCCATAGGCATCACTGTCCCCAGTGTGATACCAAGAGGAACCCACTGTGCCCACATACCATCTCCCTTGGCTACCTGTCAGGCTCCCTACACTTCTTGATTTTCTTTATTCTTTAATTGGGAGGTTGGTGTGCTACAGAAAAAACACAATGCACCAGCATTATTTTTAAAAATGTTTCTAAATCCCAGAAGCTTTGCTTTGAAGCTTGCACAGATGTTCAGACAGAAAAGGTAGATTGCAGAGACCTCCCTTGTGTGCCAAGGGGGCAAGAGGGAGCTTCTTTGCCTGCTGCTCTCTCTGTGTGCATGCTTGACTTGCATGTTTTCCTTCTTTTCTTTTCTTTTCTTTTCTTTTTTTGACCTGCTGCATGTATTCATATAGCACATGTTTTGCCCTTGTTTATATGTGTGTCTTCTGCACCTGGATGTGTGTGTATGATGGTTTGTCAGGATTTGGGGTTGGAGGATGGCAGCTAGATGTGTCTGTGTATTACTTGGACCTTTTTTCTTTAAGACTGTGGTAAGGGTGGGTTTCCTACCTTAAGAAAAAAACACACAACCCAATTAATAATTTAAGATCAAACACAAAAACTTCACAAAACATTTTAAATTAAAAATAAGCAGATTTCTTATGACAAAAGATTAATAGAAATGCAATTTTCCTTGAGAAAGGAAACACATTGAATGCATCTCGCAGCCTCATTTCCCCTCCCCCAGAATTTTCTTTACAGAAGCCCTACAAGGGTATATATCCTACTTTGAGAACCAGTGATCTGGAGTATGAAGTTGGGCATAAATTACCATAAATTATTTCATGGGCTTTGTTGCAGGAGGAAAGTTAATATGAGTACAGCCAAATTATTAAATTGAACAGTTAATTGGAATGTAAACCTTAAATTTATAATACAAATGTGGTTTAGTGCACATTAATTCATAGAAAAAAAGCTATGGCATTTTTCCTTAGGTATTGGATGTCCTGTTCCTCGTATTCCAGCTGAGGCCAACCCTCTGGCAGATCATGTCTCTGCTACTCGTATTCTATGTGGAGCCCTTGTCTTTCCCACTATTGCTACAATCGTTGGCAAGCTGATGTTCAGCAGTGTTAACTCAAATCTTCAAAGAACAATTTTGGTAAGTCCATGTAATGTTTCTTCATAAAAGTAAATCTGGCAATTTGTAGAAAACATATTTTTAGTGTTCTGTCGTCTCTTTATTTGGTTGTGCTTTTTCTGAATTCTGCTTAATAACATGGAGTATGACATGCTTCATATGTTTTACTGTTTAAGAATCCTTCAGTTAAAAAAAGTAACACTTATGTCAGACCATTCAAAGTTCTTTGCACACATTATCTGTTGTGTTTATGGGGCAAGTTGAGAGAGCAAAGTTTACCAAAGAATAAGTTCCTAATGGATGCAAAACTTGCATTTGGTACCATCTACTATATTAACCAAATGTATAGACATATGCCTAAAATAAGTCGGGATGCCATTTTTCATAAAATTGGAGATCTGGAGCCTGTCTTGGCTCAAAATTATTAGCAGTCTACCATATCATGGCCACCTGACTATTGTTCTCGTGTTCTTGATGACTGTCTGCTGTTAGAAAAAGGTTCAAAATATGTTCAAAAATGCATGAAATATTTATGTATAAAGATTGCTCCTTCTGTTTGTAATATTTCATGTAATTATTTTGTCAGCAATGCTGACCTGAAGTCCAAACTGAAAACAGATTTGCTACCTCTATCAGGATCACATGAATTGGCTAGAAGTTGTCCTGAGTGTCATAATATAAGGAAATACAAACTTTCTTTGTACCCCTACCAAACGGGGATAATGGACAGTGTTGAGTACAAGTATACATCTAGCCTTATCATAAATGAGCAAGTGGGCATCTTACTTGCAATGTGGGGTGGTCTGCTACAGAATATTCTTGGAATATGCAGACTGAGTCAGAGTGGCTGTCTGGAGTTATGAAAATCAGCCACTCTTTTCATGAAAGAGTTTTCTTATGTCAGGGATTTTTTTCTCATGAGTTTTAGTAATAATGGAAACAGTCTACATGTCACTTCATACAATACAAGAAGGGACTTTTCCCACAGTATAAAACTCAACACAGGGAGACCTGTGAAGGGAGTTAGATATGGAAGGAGAAGGAAGTGAAGAGAGGAGCAAATACAGAATAAATATGTATTTTATTGACCCATTAAATTACAGTAGGATTTGTGAACTTGATAAAGGCTTTATAGAGAAGGTGTGCTTTAAGGAGGCATTATAAAGAAGCCAGAAGTTGCTTTGTGCTGGTGTTCTGAGAGTCAGCTCTAAGCATACTGGGCATCAGAAGAGAAAATGGGTGTTTGTGAGGGAGAAGAGTGGTGAAGATGGTTTTGTTGGAAGAGCAAAGTCATGGACCGGGATGTATCAGAATATAGGTGCTGAGAGACTATGGGGCATGGAAGGCCATGGATGGCTTTGAGTTCGTATTCAATCCATGAATGTACAGGAAACCAGTGTGGAGATTTAAAGAGTGGTGTCTTGTGATCTGGCACCAGAGTGCTGGAGAAATATGAGAGGGCCAAAGTGAAGGACATGTATCTGATTTTTTGCTTATAGACAGAGAAAATGTGGGGGGTGGGGTTTAAGAAGGAAATGGCACAGTTTGATTCCAGATCAGAGGACTGAGGAGTCAAATATAAATCTTAGGCTATATGTCTTTTCAACGTAATGGGTGGTACCATTGTTAGTCATTAAGGACCATTTGGAAAGAGAGGAGGGCTTGAAAGGAAGGAGTGGAAGTCAAGTCTTGAGAGTACTGAGTGTGGCATGGCAGTGGAAGGTGCAGTCACAGAGATCGTAGATGAAATTGGAGATACAGCAGTTCATTGAAAGAGACAGTTTGGGGTAGAGAGAGGCCTAAATGTGATCTGAGCATGAATTGAGTTAGAAATGTAGGATTTGATAAAGTCACTCAGACTGCAAAAAGGCGACAGGGTGGTGGTGCTTGGAAAAACCTCAAGAACTGCTCCCTGAGGGGCCATAAACAAACTGAGGGGGAAACACAGGAAAAGCTTCTTCTCCTCATACTTCTTTGTGTTATTGATATAGTTTTAATCCCCTGGAATAAAGAGTGCAGCCTGAAGATGTTCAGATGGGTTTCTTGTAGTATCCCAACTTATACTTCGTTTTTCCAGAATGGCTCAAAGCACTGTGATACCATTAACTCAGGTGATGATTGTGAATGAGGTCATCTTTTAGGTCTTCAACATAGCTTATAGTAAGAATTTCAAACACAGAAGTTGCACATATGAAAGCGGACAGATCCAGAGCCTGCGGCTGATTTCCAATCCACCAAACCATTGTTGGTAGGATTCTTGGATTGCAGCCATCATTTAGAAATCAGTTACCAGAGCAAAGACTGATATTTAAAAACCAAGTGTATAAAAACCGCCAGAGGAATGTGTAAACTCAGCATGGGATATTTTTATATAAGACAAACATTGCAGTAGTACATTGTGACAGGGAACTGTATGCTTCAAATGTTTGTATAAAATTGCTCTAATTAGCCTAACTTCAAAGGAAATGCTACTTGACAATTTTGTGTGTATGTGTACAAAACCAAGTTTTTGAAAGTAAGATGCTGAACTTGTTCTGTAGGTTTTGAAATAATGGTTCTCTTTTATTTTAGGGTGGAATTGCTTTTGTTGCTATAAAAGGAGCTTTCAAGGTCTACTTCAAACAGCAGCAATATTTGCGACAAGCTCATCGGAAAATTCTAAACTATCCTGAGCAAGAAGTTGCTTAAATAGCTTGTGGATGCTGGACTCCTACAATCTCATATACTATATTCAGTGGCATTGTACCAGTTCTGTTATTTGGCTGCAGGTGCAGAGGCGGGAGGATATATGCTGCTGAATGTTGTGTTGTTTTTTCCTACTTATATGAATAAAGGACTTTACTATGCCAGGGCAAATCCTCCTTAATAGTTGAGCCTAAGAATGTGATTTATTTTCATTGATGCATTTTGTTTCTGGCACGAGACATCCAGATCATTTTCCTATGGGCAAAAGTTCCCTTTTTTAAAACAAAAGCCAAACTACTGTAAAGTTAATAATTTGTGTGCAGACTGTATTAAAATATCCTTTTGTATGCTTATTGCAGTAAATGCACAGTACTTTATTACATGAGCCAATATAACAGACTTAAAGAAATATTTGCCAAGTAGAACTCTGTAATGTGTTCAAGTAAGGGTTCCCTTATTCACAGTTGAAGCTAAACAATGCATGAAACTCAAGACCTAAAATTCATATTCATGATAACAAAAATGAACTCATTTTCTTACTGGTTCATATAACCCATGAGAACAATGCAGATTTCTAGAACATTTTTTTTAGAAATACGAACATGCCTGGTTTTGAGAAGCATTTGGAACACCAGTAAATTTGTTTTTTATTTATTGTTTCTCATATTGCTTTCTTTTCACTTTCTGGTTGTATTGCAAGTTTTGATGTATATTGTTGATTCTGTTTGCCGCCTGTAAAATTGGAAGACTGAATTACACACTCTGGGTGTAATAAGTTGCAATATTAGAGGTGCTGCTTAGTGCCAGTGTGTTGCAGAATGACAACCAAGTTTTGGAATTATTGTTAGTGTAAGCAGTACTGGTACCATGCAGTTGTCTGGAAAAGAAAATCTAAATGTTTCCATAAAGATATTAAGACTTGATTTGGAAAATAAGTTCTACTCTAACACAAATTATTTTTAAATTCTAAGTTTATGGCATTTTGGATACTTACACTATCTCTGAGTTGGCATCTAATTCCTAAGTGTCATAACACCATGGTGTGGAATGTGCTTAGAGATTCCCTTCTGCTGATCTTTGTTTAGAGCAGGGATTGGGAAATATGTGGCCCTCCTCATGTTTTGAACAGCAGGCTGTCAGCCTTGGGATGTATACCCGTGATGAAGGCTAATGGAAGTTACAGTCCAAGAATTGTCTCTAGAAAGAAGGGTGTACCTTCCTTGGTCGTGCTCCTAAATGAAATGTTAGCAAAATGGAACCTCGGAGCAATACATAGGATGCATGCAGAAGTCTCATTGCCGTCAGTGAGACTAATGTCCCAGTACATATTAGGATTGAAGGTATAAGGCAGGAACTTTCAGTTTGCACTTTTTCTTGGTGATAGAAATCAGTGTATCAATGTTTGATGTTATCTTAATGAGCAAAACTGTACCTGTGTAATAAACAATAGCCATTCTGAGTGGTATTTGTTTTGGCAGGATTAAAGATCCTGTGAGTGTCTTGTTCAAATTATGTTTAAAATCAAACAGTATATTTAATGCAAGGAGGAAAAATAACCGTTCTTTCAAAGAAATGGACAGTGTCCTGTTCCTTAGCAGCTCTGTTCTTACTGCTAATTGAAGAGTTCCTGCTTCAGTTTTTGCACACTGAGACTAAGTCACACACAATCCAAAACTGATGCAAGGACTCATTAATTAGCAGCAGTTGGCTGGTGATGTCCCTCCTGCTGTGCTGGCAGAGCAATGGATCAGGATACTGGTCACTGTTAAATAGCTGTCAATCAGAAATTAAGCCAATGAATTTGGAGTATGTGTGCTTAAAGAGACATAACCTTCCATGGGAAGCATTACTTCAAGAAATGAAATACAATATTTTGGAAGTGTATAGAAGTGTACATAATGACTAACTACTGTTCTAATGTTGATTTACATGGAGAAATCTGAGATAAAAATGTTTGTTTTCTGTTTTAAGTACTGAAAATGATGGTTTAAGTCAATTAGATTCTTTATTTTTTTATACACACGTACAGAGCCGTATCCTGCAAAATGCTGGCTTTCTTTAAGATAGGTTTTCAGTGCTCCAGAAGATTTATTTCAGGAATCCTCATTACAAGAAGTTGACTAGGGAGTTTTCATTGTATCTACACCAGCCCTTTGTTACCTGCTGGGTTTTAGCCTCTCTTGCACACAAATAGATGCTAACAGTGCAATGGGTGGTTTGGATTTGTTCTTATATAGTGAAATTGTTATTGTATATGTTATCACTACAGATATACTGTGAAGAATGTGAATTTTTTAAAATTCAGTAGTAAAACATGACCTTGGTTATTGTGCTGTTAATGTTTTTAGTAGAGCAGTTTATGGTCACATGTTGGATTAGACTGAATAAATTTGTTTTTTTACATTCTTTAGGTGAATGGTATCTGAACAAATATAAAATGTAGAAAAAGAGGGTGGGCTTTAATTTTATTTTTTCTGTGTTAAACTCAAATATTTATAATTATAGCTGGATTATTTTCTTAGCAGACATAATTTTACTAACGCACAAAATATTTCGTAATAAGCATCTTCATTCTGCTCTAAATTTATTTATTCAAAATTATTAAATCTCTAAATCTGGCCATTTTTTCTTGTCATTGCATATCCTTAGAACATGTCAGTATTTTACTTAATTTTTGAAATCATTGTTGAAACCTGTTTCTTTCCTACCCTGTTTATGACCCATTGTGTACATTACATCTCAGTTTGAATGTGTATTTTAATATTCTGTTCCTATGTGCATTATCCCATCCATTTGAATGGAGGACGCCATTCGGTGAATACATGTGCAATAAGACGTCCAATTTTTTTAACAGCTCTGTTCATTTTACTTGTGCAGTATAATCTGCCTGTGTGCACAAGGAACTAGTGTGTTGAGCAGCTCCCTTTTATGTTGCAACTGCTGAACTTTTGGCAGTCTTGATTTTCAGTTATTTAGATTGTCATTATTCATCCTTAATCTAATCAAGCCTTGAGAAGATGAGGTCATAATCTCCATTCTGACAGGAAGCTCAATGAATGATATTAAACTAGTTCCTGTCTCTCAGACCATGTGTCAGAGATGTTGTGAAGAAGAATGGGGGGAGAATATCATCTTGAGCTCCTTGGAGGAAAAGTGGGTTAAATCAGATGAATAAACTTCTAAAACTCCAGATCTATTGCGTGTTTTGCCTTTCAGTGTGTGAAATCCAGTTGGATCCAGCTGTAAGTGGATATATGACTGGGCTGGAAAAAAAAGATTTTCCTGCTCCTTCTGGTCCCCCACACACTGCAACACAGGTGGGCCAGGGGACCCTGCTGAATGAGGAAGGTGCTGGTCTGGGAAAGTCTTCGTAGGAAGTGCCTTTTTCCATCAGCAGAGTTTCACTCACGGAAGGTGCTTCCAGCAATCCTTTATTGAATATATGGGTTTTAGACCAATTCATTAGTAAAGAACAAAATAATCTTCAAAAAAACTTGCATGATTTTGTAGATTTTCGTTTTACATAATCATTATTTTTTTAAAAAGATACCATGAAACATGAAGATGGGTCAGACTTCCCTTCCATCCTGTTGTGCATATATAAATCTGAATCCAATCCATGGCTCCAATTTTCTGTGATTTGCTTAGTATTCAAGTAACTTACGCTCAGCTGTAGTGAAGAATAATTTTTTGAAACCGTACAGTGATAGTACCTTTTTTATGTAATAAAAATATATTTTTCTTTTCACTAAGATGAGGCAATGTCCAATAAACTCAAAATAGGGAAAAAGAGAGCATTGTTTTAAAAAGCAGTTGAGAAACACATTTTAAAACTAAAGACCTGATAGTTTTGTTGGCTGGTTAGTAGCTCAATAAGACAAGACCAACCTGGCCTACCTTGGGAGGGAAATCCACCCTCAGGATGCTGCATGGTCAGTGTAGAAATGGCTTTGTCTAGCATCCTCGCATGCTGAAACATAAGTTTATTAGATACAAAACATGGGCTTTGTTGAAAACAGTTTCTGACAGGCTCATGCATGAAGGGTAAAGTTTTAAATTTCATGGTTCTAAGGAGTGTTAAGATATTACAGGTCAAAACTAGCATCTTGTTTGCTGTTGAGAAAAGAAAACTGAGGGGGCGATATGATAGCACTCTTCAAATACTTGAGTGGTTATCGTGAAGAGGAGGGGCAGGATTTGTTTTCAATCATTCCAGAGTGCAGGACTTGTAATAATGGGATCTAGTTACAGGAGGCCAGATTTGAGATGATTATCGGGAAAAACCTCTGATTGTTGAAGTGACAATAGAACCAATTATGTACCTCAGAAGCTGGTGAGCACTCTCAACACTGGAGCCATTTAAGAGAAAGTTAGAGAACTGTCTCTCAAATACACTTTGACATGGATTTCTGCACAAGTCCCTTCCAGCTCCATTATTCCATGATTCTATTATCTGATTCTCAGACAAATTAGAATACAGTTGGTTCAAGACTGGTATTGCTATTGTCTCTAAAGCATGCTTCATCTTGTACAGATCATTTTTCAACTAAATGCTTTCCAAACATTTTCAAAAGGGAAACATCACATATAGAAATCTGACTCTTCTGTTTGGTTTTTAATATTTTTTGCCACTGCTGTATTGGTCCCTTTTGCTTTCCACGGTTTACCACATGTATAGCCTAATAAAAGTACAATGGGAATTATATTGTTATTGAAACTGAATTCTCATTGCTGAAGGCCTTTTGGTGCATTGAATGGTGGAGCCTAATTTTTGTGTTAGAGTTTGTTTTAAACATTGTAATATAAAATGGACATAGTTAACCTGAGAGCAAGACTTTTCATGTTTGCATTCTAGTTCTGTGCCTAGGATGACCAATCCCTGTTAATCACACAGATAATAAATTGAAATTCATGGTGAAAAGAACTCATTAGTACTGGAACATCTCTCATATGCATCGTTGAACTTTCCTTGTGCTGTATTTAGATCTACACTTGTTTTAATTAAGCTCCTCTGTAAATAATTTGAGTGGTTACGAGCGTTCATCCTGGCCATATTATGTAAATACTGTCTGCAGACGACGGAGGCAGCTTTATTGCAAAGCAATAATCATTTGGACAGCACAGCAGTGTAGAAGCCATTAGTAACACAGAATTTTATGAGTTTCCCCTACTGAATCAAAACCTTTAACTGAAGTTAAACCAACAGCAATCCAATTAAAGGTTTCAGAGAAAACAGCAGTTCTTTAAATAGATTTTATCTGTTTTACTGTCACTCCTTTTCAACAAGCATTTGAAATCCATTCCCTTCATCTCCATTCTCAACACTAGACGGCCAACAAGCTATTTAGTGTGATGTTCCTGAGTCACTGGTGTTCAAGGAGTAATGGGAGAGGTTCTCTGAGCCCAAGGAAGTTAGACAAGTTCTCTCAGACAGCAGACCCTAGTATTATGTGGCAGACTGACTGCTTTTGAAAATAAAGTGAACTGCACATTAGCGAGTGCCATACAGTCTACTCTGAGAAAAACACAACTCAAGCCTGTGGGTTACTTTAGGGACTCAATCCACCTATTTGGTCTTCCTGTCTCTTTTTACTGCCTTCAACCTTTCTCCTTTTAGTCATCTATCCTGCCCAAATACAATGGCTATCGCTTTTCCCCATACAGTATGGTGATGACTGGTGTACCTGCCTGCCTGCCAAATGTGGATATTAAAAATGAGCTTCGGGGGGTGGGGGAAATAGAGGTGGTTACCTGATTTAGAATTAATGTGTGAAATAACCACTCTAAGCCCTGGACAGGCCTCTGTCAGCTTCAGTTTCTCTCATATTTATTTTTAATGTGAAGTTATCTTCCTCCTGTTGTTGAATATACTTTGTTTGTTGAGGAACGTACTGGTGTAATACAGTACTAAATAAAAAGTATTCAGAGCTGCTTCTAAGCATATTTCATCTATGTACAATATAGCAATAGTAAATGCAAAAGGGGGGAATCCAGTAAGTATTCAAAAAATACTTCACCCTGCTGACCCTCAGAGAAAAATCGCGTGATTGCACTTCCACTCTTGTCCAACCACATTCCAGTCTAGCAATCACAGTACTGGATGTCCTACATGGAGGACAATATGCCATTACAATAGGTATCAGATGTTGCACATGGGGTACTAGGGAAACATGACACCCTTGCATTAGAAGCACAAATTACAGGCACATGAGCAACACTGAACATTGATCGGGCGTCCAAATAGTTGGGCTCAAGGGACCTAGTACAGGAAGCTTGGTGTACATATTCCAGCTCCAAAATCTGTTCCTGCTGTGGAGTTTCCAAGTACTACTGCTGCAGTCTGTCTTCTGTTGCTAGCATCAAGCTGGCTGGTGAACAGAATAACAAAGTCCTAGGGCCGGTGATGAGAAGGCTATACATTTAAAACAGAGGAATTGAACCTTTGGCCTCTCCAGTATTTTTGCCCACAACTCCCATCAGACCCACCTAGCATAAAGGGGTATTGGACTTGTATCCCAAAAGGGAATTGTTCTCTAAGAGCATTACAGTGGCAAAGACCTGGACATACCACTGAGGGCTAATCTGTGTATGGACAAAGGAATTCAGCTGCAAATCAGATACAATAGCCCATTGTGTTCAATCAATCTTGTTAATGTAGTGGTCCTTTTCTAATGTCTGTGTTATGGCGACATTAAAAATTAAACAAGGCTGCTGGGTCCCAACAGCAAAGGGAGCTGGAACTAACCCCTCACAATGATATTTCACTTGATTTGGTTTAGATAATTCTATTTCATGTTACAACAAAGTTGGTTTAATAAAAACAAGACCAATTCAAATAGTCAAAAGCATTACTTAAAATGAATGCTATTCAGAGCAGCCTGTTGCAGTGAAAACAGCAAAGAGTCTTAAAGCAAAGACAAATACATTTCATTTGGCCTATGCCTCAGTGACTAGAGCCCACTTCAGATGCACAGACCAAAGCTTCCTTTTATTTATGCCATTTATTTGTGGGTTTTAGTATTAAAATGACTTGGTGATAATACATTTAAAACAGTATCTGAAAAGGCTAGGCAAATGTTTTAAAGAAATCAGCTGTGACCAAAGGGAAACCAGAGGTGATGATAAACCCAATCAATGTTCCAAGTAGAAGGAAGGAAAGCCTCAACTCAAAAGGCCCCGCCTCTTTCCTTGGCTCTGAAGGACATCCCATTTCTTCTCACCTTCAGTCTAAAGGCTAGGCTTCCAGGCAGAAACAACAGGATAATCTTGTAATATAGCACAATCATGTGGTCCTTTAGATAGCCAAGTCCTAAGCTATTTAGAATGTAAGTTAAAGTAACAGTGTTTCCAGAAGCAAATTACAAAAGATCCAGTGCAGCTGTTTCAAAATGGGAATAATGTCATTCGATATACCCAGGGACATCGCTAGCAATCTGGTGGCTGTGTGTTACTGTCTTCATAAACATCACCATCTTCAGGACATTGTGATAGTGATGACTGTCTGGAGCACTGCTTTAATGTGAATAAATTCCAAGAATGTTAATGGCAACTGATTCTACTCACTTGCCCAAGAGTAAAATTCCTCTAGATCCCACAACTGGCATAACCAGGATCTGTTGTGTGATTGTGAAGAGATCTGTCAGCTGGTCACCTTGACTGAAAAACATAGGAATTGCAATTGACTAGTATTCTTTTACAGTCTGTGTTAAAAAAATGTTTGATGTCACGAAGTAGTCCTTAGGAAAACAGATACCGTATTTTTCTGTGTATAAGAGGATACTTTTATCTAAAATCTTTAGACTAAAAATTTAGGGTGGTTTTATACACGGAAGTAGGGGGGAAAGGGATCAAAGTGCTGCAGGATCACAGTCCTTTGATCCTGCAGCCCTTTGATCACTGCTTTCCCCACTACTTCCTAAGCCCCATGGGGCTTAAGAAGTGGTGGGAAAACCAGCGTTCAAAGGGCTAAAAGGGCTGCAGGATCACAGCCCTTTAATTCTGCAGCCCTTTCATTGCTGCTTTCCCCCTCCACTTTTGCATCCCTTTGATCCTGCTTTCACAGGGCTTAGGAAGTGGAGGGTGAAAGGAGCGATCAAATTTTCTAATTTGGGGTTAGAAAAGTGGGGGTCATCTTATACATTGGGTTGTCTTATACATGGAAAAAATACGGTAAATAAAAACAAAGTTTTTTTCTAGTTAGTAATTTATTTTTAATATCCCTCCTGGGTCAATGAGGTGGACTTTATGGTAATCTATCAACAAGCTCATTTTCATCTGACCTTCTTTCCCTACAGTGTCAATTGTCTTTCTCTCCCTCCCTCCCTTTCTCTACTCATTGGTAAAAAAACATGATGTGTGTGCCATCTGAACCAAGCAACAAATGAGTTGATAGAAAAATTCAAATCCCAAGCTCGGATGTCAACTATTGTTTCACAGGGCCAGCCCTATCATTAGACAAAGTGAGACAGCTAACTCAGGTGTCAGATTTGGGCTTTTTCGAAAAGGCAGCAAATGGTCACTGATTTCGTGTGTTCTTGTGGTATTTTTGATTGCCAACGCTGGAGAGAGGTGCTTGTGCAATTTTCTGCTTCAGTACTAAAGTATCTTTATGCACCTTGTTTTGGGTGACAGAAATCCATTGTTTGCTGCTCCCGCTCAGATAGCAAAATGTCCTCAGCCAGTTCTGTGACTTCAAAATGCTCCAGCTGAATGAGCACAGAGGCACCTGTCAAAACATATGCCTGCTGGCGCTTAATTTCATGCTGGCTGTTTCACTCCCTAAGCCATAGGAAAGCTGTCTGCAGCTGCTGTTTCGGCAGTTCTGGAGCCCTGCATGCAAAATGCTGAGAAAGTCACTGCTGAAGCAAAACAGACCTGTTTGTGGTCCAGTGCTTCCTCTCACTATAGAATTAATGCCAAAGGAAAAGTACAGGTTTTCCTCTTTTAGGTGTTACGAAAGGCAACACCTGTGTTATGGTTTATATCAAAAGCGCTGCTGTATTTTCTTCTTTTAAATTTTGGAAATCTGGAATCCATTCTAACTTCTAATTGGAAAGAGATGAGCCTCCACATGGAGCCAGACAGGAAATGTATACCCACAAAAGACATTGAGGATTGCCACATAAAGACATAACATAAACTTGTGAATGAGAATGCCAGTCAAGGACATGTTGTATTTAAAGCTCTAGCTAGACCACAACTTATCAGATCCCAGTTCTTTGGCCCTTTCCAACTTTTGGACTACAGAACCCATAGACTCTTACATGAGCCGTGTTAGGTTGGAAGCTGTAAAGTAAAATATCTGGAAAGTCAGAACTTTTGGCCTCATTCTGCATTCTGATCTACCTCACAGAGCTTCTATGAAGATAAAGGAGGAGGAGGACCATGTTAAAGACTTTTGACCTCTTTGACCAAAATCATATGGGTGCTCATGTATGGATCAAATAAATTGTCACAGCTAACTGTAGCTAATTAATGAGACAAAGGATACATGCTGGGCCCAGAATCAGGTGTGTGACCAACACACACTCAGCACCTCGTCAGACATGGCCACGAATCCTCTACAAATACTATTTGGCATTTGACAAGGCAGGATAGGAGAATACTGTAACTAACAAACAGAAATACACCAGAGCAGTTGAGCAGATCATAAAACTGCAGCTTCAGGCTATAATCCACTACTGACTTGGATCAGCCATGTTCTTTTCATACAGTACTTCAATGAAGGAAAATGCTCTTCTTTCCCTTATTTTTGTTTTGTTTGGGGGGAGGCACTTCAAAAGTACACCATTGTGTTTTGGATCTGAATACTTCAACTTCGTTTCATGGCAGCAGTTTCTGTTCTTGGCCAAGTCCCTTGCACCAAAAGCTGCACCTTCAGCTCTTAATAAAGGAATACATTTGAAACTTGATCATGAAATGTAAGGGCTCATATGTTTCCTCATGATCAGTGAAAAATGTGGTTGTAGGACAGTACTCTTACTCTCCCATCTGTTCCAATAGCTTTGCTCTGGAGTAAGGGATGCTACCCAGCTCTGACATGTTTGGGACAATACATCTGAAATGAAGAGCAGTCTGCAGTCATCATCATTATTGTTATCATCCACACTGAACATAGGTATTTGGAGTACCTAGACTTTTCATTGCAACGGCTAACTTATTTTTAGGAATAGGAAAGAATCTCACCCGATTTTAAGTTCTTGCCAAAATTCCCTTCCCTCCCCTTTCCTTCCTTTCCTTCCCTTCCCCTCCTGAGAACCATACTGTGAGAAGAAATGCACCTCACTTCAAGAATTTGCATATTTGCAAAATTTATGATTAATTTAGAAAAAACAAAGCATGCCCAGAATTATTCACAATGCAAAGGGCTAAAGTGTGTACCAATGGAACAAACAAATAAGCATAAAGGCACTTTAGTACAGTAAATGGAAGGAAACTGGTAAATTAGACTGAATGTCCAAATAAGTCTATGAATGATGTAAAACACATTAATTAATAAATATGTACATTAGAGGAAACATGCAACAAATGTGTACAAATTTCTGTGTGGGAAGGAATAAGGTTTCACAATCTATTCATAAAAAAGGATGGGAAGGAAATGCAGTGGGATTCAGAAAAACAGAACCAAACAGGAACTAAAAGTCACAAAGAATTAAAGCTTGCTGGCTTTTCTTGTACAACTATTTTCTTGAGCACCAGATTAATGACGTAATACCTCTGGAGCCCACCTTGCTACACTACAGACTCAGCCCAAATCATATGTGAGCAGACTGCAGTCACCTAAGAATGTGTTTTTCAGTGGCAAAGATCCAACAGAGTTGAACTGTTCTTAATGCACATGTACCCAATGGAATTGACAGGCATAGGCTTAGCATGCTGAATTCTGCTGTGCCAGTGCACAAACCTGTGTTCATTAGTGCCTAGCTGGAAATATTCACTGCCTCCACTAAGACAAATTCCCAACTTAGATGAGATTACCAACACAGATGGCTGTTTTACAAGTGTAACATCGCTTGATGTTGCTTTCATCAAATATACTCTCAAATATACAACCTTGCATGCTGTCTGTGCTTGGAGTGACTGGGAGGGACCTTTCTGGACTGGAGTGACTGTCAATCTATCCAGCACTGTGGCGAAATGCCAACACATGACATCACTCCTCTCTGTCCATCATGAAAGCTCCAAAGGGAGGAGCCAAAGATAGGGCAGGAGGGGCGGGGCAAAAAGTGAAAAGTGACAGTTAAGAGTTAGAGAGAGAAGGAAGATGACAGGAGTTAGAGAGAAGCAGAAGATAGATAGTGATTAGGAGAGGGAAAGTTAGGACAGTGAATTGAGAAGGTTAATACATACAGTAGATTGAACAGTTGGAATGATAAAGAGAATAGAGAAAGAGTTATAAGTAATAGAGAATAGATAATTACCAAAGTATATTGTTGTTCTGAATATAAGTACCATCAAACCAATGCATAAATAAATCCTATTTAATGAACGATACCAAATATCTGCTATTTACCCATTGTGATTTACATGACAATAAAAGAACACCTGTAATTTAAACCTCTGATTCTCAAACTCAGAAGTTCAATAAACCTGTTACATTTCGCAGCACTCGTGTCTGAAATACATAATTGGTATTAGGTGAATAATACCTGGTGGCAGCGTGTAAAGTGGAAACTCATCCAGAAGGTGAACCTACGTTTAAGGGAGATTAAACAGGGGCACTGGGTGAACGCCACAAGTGGTGGCAGCGAGAAGAAAAAACGACATGAGCCTTTGTGAAAGCAAAATAAGCAGGGGCCACAAGGGCGAACGCCACACCACAAGCACTAACCAATCATTCCTTTCCACTTTTGTATTTAAACAAAGCCCCGCCTCTGCTGCATGTTTCTTTCCCTATCTTTAGTCTGTTGGAGGCCGTTTTGTTTGTTAGTTTCCTGTTGATCTGTTCACAACTATAATTAAACTCCCCCCCCCACACAAATGTCTTCAAGTACGTTATTCAGATTTTGTGTCAGTTAATGAAAAGGGGGTGGACTATCTGGGGAACTTTAAGCCATTCTCATCTGTGAATCTCTGTACAGTACTCCTGCTGTTTAGCAAGAGGAGTTTTACCAGAAATTCAAAACTATGCAACACTTTTTTCCTTCTCGTCCATTTTAATCAGGGCTGGAGAACTGGTATCTGTCCCCATGCTGTTTGACTCCAGGTCCCTTCAGCTCCAACCAACTTAATCAAAGATGAAAAATTATGAGCACTATAGTCTGAAAACCACACATTTCCAACCCTGATCACAGCTGCCTTTAGCATTCTTTCACATTTATTTGCATGGCCGGTACCCAGTCAGTCAATCGCATTCACATTTACCAATTCTTTCAGCATCAGATGTTCAGGCCAAAGTACATTTAAAGGAGGGTCAGGAACTCATCAGCCCCCCCCCGGGTGCTGAACTATAATTCCATCATGCCTTCCCATTGGTTACGCTGGTGACCGCTTGTTTTTTCATTACTTCCCAACTTTTCTGCCAAACCAGAACTTGGGGAAGCAAGCAACATGGTTCAAAAAACCCCTACAGATGAAAATACAACTTGTTAAGAAGTTAAAATAAAATTAAACAAATGATAATATAACACAGTGGCAATAAAAAGCAACTTAAAAGCACAGAAGTGAAGTAAAAGCACGGCAGCACTCATTCAGCTTTGCTCCCCTTTCTCAATAGCCAGGGCCCTGCCCACGGTCTACCTGAACAAACCGTCTTTGCAAACCGCTAGCATCTGAAGGAGTGCATTTGTGCAGCCCTGGGCTGGATACCCCCACATTCACATAAAATAAGAACAAGCTTCCTCTTGACTGGCTACTGGTTTTTTTCTGGCCCCAGTTCAAAGATCACAGTCTTGTAGTATGAGCCTCCCCAACGTTGGCCTTTCACTTTATCCCTTCTCCCTCACAGGGATGCTTGGTGAGGACATGAGAAAGGGTATTTTCAGATTACTGAGCTCCCTTCAATAGGAGACCAGGCTGGCCCCCTTCCTATTATCCTCTGTAGCCAAATGCCTTTATTTCTGGGCAGGCTTTGAAACACTACTTTGGACAGCTGAGAAAATACACTTTAATATAGGATGCCATACATTTTACTGCTTTCTCATGTCTGTGTGTTTCAAAGTCTTATAATTTTTTTAATTGTGATGTTTTAATAGCTTGTTCTTTACAGTCTAGCTTACCATGGCTGTATCTGTTTCTTTAATTGTGTGTGATCTGCCTTGAGTTCCTATATTAGGAGAAAGTGGGCATAGAAATGAAATGAATTAACAATTAAAAGCAACGATGGAGATGGCAAAAGATCTTTAAATGAAGAAGGGATCATAATGTGTCCCATGATCTGCTTTTTCATTGGACATCCCCAGGCCATTTTGATATTAAGAAGCAGTCTCTGTTCATAGCAGAAATATGTCAAGGCAATGGGAAAAGTGAAGTTTCAACAGATCCTGTTCACCCACCTTTTCAAAGTTAGAATCAGAATCACACTAGAAAATACCTTTATCATGTGTTTGTGTGCGTGAAGATGCTCCCCCAAGTAATGAAATGTCTGTTTGTCAAACCTCATGACTTTCCTCACTGAGGTATCCTGCATTTAATGTGCTTTGCTTTCTGATAGGCCATTTGATGGCTAACTCAGACTTAATTTGCAATGCTGATTTCTAAGGGACATATTTCTGAGGAGATCTCTTTCAGAAAGGGAGAAGGCATGCTTGTCTAGTTTGACTCTTGTTATTATGACAGAGGAACAATATCTCTCTCCCACATGTATTCATTTTTGGTGTGCTGCAAGTCACATTTAATTCCCAATTAAATGTGACTTTAATTCCCAATTAAATGTTGCATAACATGCTGAAGCTGTGGCCAACTGATTTTTAAAAGGTGTTTGCTCTTAAGCATATGGCAAGCAAATTGAGAGTTCACATTTTCCCTCTTGGCACCTGAATAAAACTACATTATCTGAAGTGATATGGTCCTCCTTATGCATCAGGCAGCTCAAGAATTCATCAGAAGTAACAAGGGTGGTTTTCATTACAAATCACTTGCCCACAAAACTTGTGTTCTATAATTGAAAGCATACAGGCCAGACGGTGGGAGAAACTTCCTTGCAGTTGAACTTCACAGGGGGAAAACCTTTCAAACAAATTCCTCTGTTGAGGGAATGTCTATGAAATCTGAGGCGGTAAAATGGGGCAATAGGTTAGTATCTCTGTATGATAAGTAAGAACAGATAGAAACACCACATCTGCTCCGTTGACTCTACTGTATTTGGTCTTTTCCATTGGCTGTGGGAGTGGGAACAGCCTCTTCTTTTAAAACAAAATGGTGCACAGCTCCTGGTGCAGCCCTGTGCTACAGGACAGCAAGCCTCCAGACAGGGTAAAACTTGGGAGTGAAAATAGAACCCAGGAGAGATCACTGTATAGTAACTGCAAAAGAAGACAAAAGGAAAGAAAAGAGGGAGAGAAAAGCAGACCCAATGAGGTCATTTCTGCAGATAGATCAAGGGAGCCATCCATTGCATTGGGTGGAGGGCAAAGGGCACAGCATTCCTAGGGCATCAACACATACATGCAGGATTATGGATGGGTGTGACGTGCATCTGATTTGGCTTATAACTGAGATAAACAATCTGCACCACCCCGGGTGTGAACACAGCCTGACATACAAGTTGCAATCAGAAATGCATACCTTTACTAACAAGCAATGTGACTTGAGCACTAAGAGAAAAGGAAAGAAAAAAAGAAATGCATCTAGAAAATGTGCCCAGACATGTTAGTCAATGGGAGGACACATTTAGAAGTGCATAAACCTTGAAAAGCAGACACCTAAGATGTTCCAGATGAACACACCGAATCTGACCTAATTTTAGCAGCTAAGTAGTGTCTGGTTAGTACTCAGATAGTACCCCAAGTAGTACTGGCAATGGGAACTTGAGTTGCAGGACTCGTTGTCAAGTCAGATTTAAGTTGCACCAGCAACCTGACTTCAACTCGGACTCAACGAGTGACTTGGAAGCCACTCACCCCTCCCTCTTTTCTGGAGAAAAACACTTCTTTTTAGTAGGGACTTCAGACTTGACACCAAAGACTCAGACTTAGGACTTGGACCCAAAGACTTGCAAACATCCCTTAGTAATATCTAGGATCACCAAGGAGAGTTAGGTGCACAGAAGAATGTCACCTGAAGCCCTGGAGAGCCAAAGCTGATAATGCCAGGCTAGATGAAAGGTAGCTTCCTATGAATCCTCATGGTGGATCAAGGAAGGTCCTGCTACAGTAAAACCTGGTTTTTTGGCTTTTATAATCACCAGTGTTTTATTTTTTATTTTTTTACTTTTACAGATTTAACATAAAAATTCCAAACATATTTAAATTGAACTAACAAAGAAAACGTGAAAAACAAAGCAAAAACATAGCAAAAAAAGGTAAATGCAATGATGTTAGTACTTACTACAAACTACCATTATAAGTTTGCAATATAGTTGCAACCATCTCATATTATGCATGTAAATCAGTGTAGGCCTCCCAGATGTCTAGGTAAACGTTGTCATGAAACTGGCAGCTATTTGACAATTTGCAGCTATTTGACACTTGTTCAAATGAAGCTAGTGCTAATAGATCTTCCGACCATTGTGTAGTGGATAGTGGATGTTTATCATCACCAGCTCTTATTAATTCACCATGAATGGGAATGTAGACAACTCAAAATGTTTCAAAGATTGGGTAGCAGCTGTGCAGTGGGAAAGACTCAGCAAGAGTTCTAATCAGTATATTTTATAACGGGCATAATGTGTTTCCCCCCCCCCAACTTTCTCGCCTATTGTGTAGGATGAAAAGATGCCCCATGTTTTTAAAGCAGTGTCAGATCAGAGAAGACTTCATGGCCTTCGATACAAAGGTGCACTTTTTCTCTCCTGGAATGAATTCCTGGCGCTGGAGGGAGTGGCGGACTGGCTTTGCCAACTATCTAAAACCTCTACATGTTTTTGGTATAAACTAATGTGTGCAGCCCCTTCATGGAATTCTGCCTTATCGTGGCGAAGGGGCTTGAGTAATTCAGAGAAACTATGGGCTATGCCGTGCAGGGACTCCCGAGATGGACAGGTCATAGTGGAGAGTTCTGACTAAATGCGATCCACCTGGAGCAGGAACTGGCAAGCCACTCCAGTATCTTTGCCAAGAAAACCCCATGAACAGAAAAAAGAAGTTACTTACCTGTAACTCTGGTTCTTTGAGTGGTCGTCTGTGAATTCACACTAATGGGTTAATCTGCACCTGAGCAGAGCAGTCTTGGAAGCTTCTATAGCTTTAAGCACTTGGTGCTGGGACCTCCCCTACACCAGCTATATAGCTGTGCCCCCGGCACCTAGTGCCTCAATTCCAAGGAACCGACTGCCGCTGCCTAGCGTGCAATGGTACACATGATGGACAGCGAGGAGGAGGGTGGGGAGTGTGAATTCAGAGATGACCACTCGAAGAAACAGAGTTACAGGTAATTAACTTCTTTTTCTCCTTCGTGGTCTCTGTGAATACACACTAATGGGTGACTGGCAAGCTGACTAACCCGGAGGAGGGACGTCACCAAAGTGCAGAAGCCAGGACAGCTCGACCTACCGCAGCCTGAACCTTCGGATGGACATCCAGGCGGTAGTGCGAGATGAAGGTAGACAGAGTGGCGCATGTGGCAGCATGGCAGACATCTGCGATGTCCACTCCACGGAGAAAGGCCATTGAGGATGCTACAGCTCTAGTAGAGTGAGCTCTCACTGATTTTGGAAGAGGAGTCTCTGCCAAGTTATAGGCAAGACAGCTGCTCTGGACTATTCATCTAGAGATGTTCTGAGAGGAAGCCGGTGCTCCGAAGGAGGAGCCAGCAAAGGTGACAAAGAAACGTTGTGAGGCACGAAAAGTGGTCATGCGGAGCACATAATATAACAGAGCACGCTTCATGTCTAGAGAGTGCAGGACTGTCTGAGGAAGGACAGCTGGCTGGTTCAAATGGAAAGCAGAAGATATCTTAGTAAGAAGGTAATTATGGCTGTAAGGTTACTTTGCAGAAATTAGGTTCTGCTCTTAGTGTAGCCAGTCCTCCAGTCCTGTGAGCTGAGGTTATTGCCAGGAAAAAGGCAGTCTTGAGGGTTAGCAAGTGGAGCGATGCTGACGCCAAGGGCTTAAATGAGGCCTCATAAGCTGCCGAAGAACTAATTGGAGAGACCACTGAGGTGTTAGTGGTCTTATAGGCAGGGCGCATATTTTCCAGGCCTCAAAGAAATAGCTTGCAGGTAGAACGGGCCAGTCCCAGGGGAAACAAGTGTAGGAGAAACTGAACGAGTGCGTCCAGAGACGTTGGCCTAGTAGGCGAATGTAGTCTTGATGCAAAGTGACAGAACGCTTACCAATTATAGGAGTAGGTCAAGGTGGTAGAAGGTTTGTGAGCATGATTGAGCATGTTTGTACCATGGTGCGGCCTGAAGCCTGACTGGAACAGTCGGGCTTCAGGCCGTGTCAATCCCAATTTTCGAGACTGTATCCCAGTACAGCCTTTCCCATTCTTTTGTTGACTATGAGGGCTACTCCATTTCTTCTACACCGGCTATATAACTCCGCCCCCAACACCTAGTGCCTCAGTTCTTTTTTCGACTGCCGCTGTAGCAGGAACCCTAAGTTACTTGTAATGAATTTCTTTCCCAAATAATACAGTTATACAGTGGTGCCTCACTTAACGAGGATAATCGGTTCCAGCGAAATTGCTGTAGAGCGAAATCCTAGTTTAGTGAAATAAAAAATCCCATTGAAACACATCGAAAACCCGTTTAATGTGTTCCAATGGGCTGAAAAACTCACCATCCAGAGAAGATCCTCCATAGGGGCAGCCATTTTCAGTGCCTGTATAGCGAGGAATCAGTCCAAAAACACAGCGGGGAGACATTTTACACAGCAGGCAGGCATTTTGAAGCCACCGATCAGCTGTTTTAAAAACGTCGTAGTGCAAAGAATTGGTTCCCGAAGCAGGGAACCGATTGTCACAAAGTGGATTTTGCCTATTAAAACATTGTTTTGCGATCGCAAAAGTGATCGCAAAACAGTCATCATATAGCAGTTTCGTCATTTAACGAGGCAATCGTTATCAAGGCACCACTGTAGCTGCATTTTGGATTTATGTGCTCTCAATTTACTTGTTTAGAAGCCACAACAGATATTCCCAGCCATTCACCAGCTGCACACCAAGCAGGATCCATACCCAGATCGGTTGTTCTTTGCTTCTAAGCCTAAATGAGATCCTGCTGCATGAGGAAAGAATGTGCAGCCCCATAGATCCAGCTTTTACAGAGGTAGTCCAATGTGGGTTCCCACTTTGTGTAGAACATGAGACACTCTGCAGAAGTGGGGAAAGAAGATTGTCTGTACTGCACAAGGAACATTGCCTTAAACAAGAAGAAGGAAACACAAGGGCCCTTGTGGTATTTCCCTTTCCCTTCTCCTCTAGCTGCTATCTTTACCCTAAACTGCTACCCTTAAGGTACTGGGTTTAAATTCATCATCTTGAGCAAACATCTTCATAATTTCTCCTGTCTGGATTTCTTCTGCTAAAGGGACCTTCATGCAATTTCATTGTCAGTGTATGAGTCATCACTGAGCCCCTGTTGAGTATTAGGCTGTACACATACATGGCCTAGTATACTGTGCCTCACATTTACTTCTGATCTTTCTTCATGGATATAGCCATGTTAATCTCTTGGGGCAAAACCAACAAAGAGTCCTGTGGCACCTTTAAAGATTAAAAAAGTCTATTTTGACATACGTTTTCCCACTCTTCAGATATATGGGAATTTGCCACTTACTTCAGATGTGTGCTTCAGAGGCATGTTGATGCATCTAAAGCGGTGGTCTGCAGTCCATGAGAGCTCAGGCCACAGGACTCTTAGGGCACCATTACACTATGAAAATGAATGAGGAGATGGATTGATCAGGGTTGTTGAAGTCATTTTAAAGTCAGGTGGTACTTCACATAGTTTTTGGGCCGGTGTATGCATCTTATTGGGAAAACTTTCAATCCATTTTTAAACTGTGTTGTATCTCAGTCAAGGGAGCTATGCAAGCTTTTTAAATAGCTGTCTTTGAGGCTTCATCCTGCATCTGTCCATTCTCACACTGATTGCCTCTCACAGCCACTAACTACTGTTGCTGTGTTGTTATTTTAAATATATTTTTAAAATTTCTTTCAATCTGGCATAGCAGGGAGTGAGGGAACTGGCAGCTGGGGCTGGCAAGACGGAAGGCACAACAGTGAGTGGCAAAGAGAAACTGGCAACATCAGCAACTTCCAGAAGTGTAGGAGGGAGCCATTTTCCCCACCCAATCTTTCTCTAGCTGATAGGATTGCAAGGTTTTCCCCGAAGCCCAAAACCGTCATCCTGGCATCCATTACTTAAGAAACATTTCACACACAATTTGCACCAACAGAGGTGCTCACATATGCTGAAACGATTCAAAAAAACAAGAACAAACCAGCAATTTAAAATAATATGATCACCTGCTTGTCACCGAGTAAAATACCTTGCTTTCCTGGGCAAAAAAGTGTGCATTTCCTTGTGCATCATGTAGTAAGAATTTTTAACGATCTATTTAAAAAATGCTAAACCTGATTCAAAAGCAGACTTTTTTTGACATGTGACCACACCCTTAGTTATACAGTATTTGCTCTTAATCTTACCACTCTTAGATGTGGTTTTCCCTCTACTCATAGTATAATCTCTCTCAAATGTTTTCCCAAATGTCTTGTTTGACCTCCACCTGCCACTTTCTTCCTCCGTTTCCAATTCCACCAGTTCCAACTATCTCCACACACACAAACACACACTCCTTATGAATTATTTTACATCAGCCACCCCAAAAGTTCTTGAATAAAAATGTCTGGAAACCAGCGAAGAATGGCTGAGGAAAGCAGGTACGTTAGACTCGGAGATAATGATGAGGTGATATAATAGTCATCTTAAAGTATTTGAAGGCCTTTCACACGGAGGATGAAGCAGTCTTTTCTGCTACTCAAGAGGGCAGAAGAACCTTTGGAATCACATTTAGAAAAAGGAGATTCTGCCTAAACTTTAATAATGTGCTGATGTAACAGTTTGACAATGGAATGGACTACTGCTTTTAATCAATTAATTTTTGCCAATGATTTTATTAGCCAAAACATACAAATAAACAATGGAAAGCTGATAAGCAAATGCAACAGAAATAGAAGCATAACTATATTTCCCAGAGAAAAACAGAAGTGAAAGAGAGAGAGAAAAAATAAACTTCTGTAAAAGGCTTCCAAATACTGTATCTAAACATATATCCATACATAGATGTCCATATGCCATGTGTTCATATGTTGATAGTCTTGTAAGGTCTTCTGTCCATGGAAATTACAGCGGGTGGGTGGACCTTGATCTTTCCACTGTTGTAAATGTGTCTTTTGGCAACCATAAGGCCACAGAGAGCCCATTCATGCTGACTAGTAGTTAACCCCCCAAAAGCAGACCGATTAGGAGTACAAAAACATCAGTGAGTAGTCCAATACAAAATTAATATGGATAGTAACTCCCCCTCCCTAATACACCCACCAAATTGAGCCTCAGCTGGCTGGATAGCTCAGAGAGTTAGGTATGTGATTGCAGAGCCAGAAGCTGGGAGTTCAGTTCCACACTGTGCCTCCTGGGAGAAGGGACAGCTTGTGTGGCTTTCGGGCAAGCTGCATAGCCCCAAGGTTCTTTCAGAAGGAGGAGATGGTAAACCTCTTTTGAGTACAGTGGTGCCTCGCATAACGAGCGCACCGTTTAATGACGAATCCACATAGCGATCTATTTTTTGGGATCGCTAATGCAATTGCATTGAGATGTTTTAATAGCCCAAACCTCGCATTGCGATGATCGGTAAGCGTTTCGCTTACCGATCTTCGCATTGCGATGTTTGCGGAACAGCTGATCGGCAGTTCCAAAATGGCCACCAGGTGCCCAAAATGGCTGCCGCAACCATTTTCGCGCGATTTCCTCGCTTACCGAGGCGGCGAAAATGGTGGCGCTATGGAGGATCTTCGCATAACGGTGAGTTTTCGCCCCATAGGAATGCATTAAAGTTTAATGCATTTCTATGGGGTTTTCCCCCTGCATTGCGATGTTTCCGGATAGCGACGATTAATCCGGAACGGATTAACGTTGCTATGCGGGGCACCACTGTATTCTGTACTCTGGAAAGGGTCACCTTAAGTCCAAAACTATTTGGTGGCATGTGATTGTTATTATTTAAACAAGCATATGACTAGGCATGACCATAGCATATGTTAGAGTGATGCATCAGGGGAACTGTAGTGCCTGTACTGAAAGAATTTGCTCAAATCTTTTGTAAAAAGGCACTGTGACATTCAATATATCCCAAACATTATTTTTTTGCTGGTAAGTCATGGCTTGAGACTATATTGGAATGGACTATCTTGGGATGTCATAGACTCTCTTTTGTTAGCGACATTTTAACAAAGACTAGACAACCATATGTCAGGGCTGCTTTCGATGTAGATTCCTGCATTACCAGGGGGTTGGTGAGCAACCTCCCAGCTCTACAATTCTATTATAACTGCCCAATAAATGTACGTTACAGCAATACAAATATGATGTCATTTCACATCCTTGTTACACACTTGTTTTTAGCAATAGAATGATACTAAATTCTAAATATAAACATAAATGATGATGTTTCACATTGAGCCTGAGAGAATGCTGTGCTCCTGAGGCGCTCAAAGAGCAGCCTCTAGAGTCTCTGCAACTGAGGTCCCCCTATCTTTGGGCATTGCCCAAATCTACTTTCCCACCTTAGCCTCCTTTTTGGAATACCCCAGTTGATTTGAACAGGGTGGTCTATTTGTCATGTGATCGCTCATGACAAATAGACCACCTGTTCAAATCAACTGGGGTATTCCAAAAAGGAGGCTAAGGTGGGAAAGTAGATTAAATTAATTAGGCAAAGTGAAAACTCTTGTGTAATTTCTGATCAGCTCCCTGAATCATTGCATAAGACAGCTCCAGTTTCGAGGTTGATTCAAAGAATGCTGTCTCTCAGAAAAGCAACCAGCTTCCATTGATCTTCCATATGGATACCTATGTGGACCTTAGGAGGAAATGCAAGATTTTGAACTTAGCAACATTCTTCTGTTGTTGTTTTTAATATGTTACATTTTGAGATACTATTGTTTGTTGAATGCTCGGTAAAGCATTACTAAACAGACTTAGAAGCAACAAAATGCAAAACATCTCATTCAAAACATTTGTTGTTGATAACAACAATCATAAGGTCTGTTTTGTGATTAGAAGTAGTGTATTATCTTTCAATTTTAGAAACCTGATTCCCCCCCCCCCAAATTCTGATTCCTATTTTGAACTAGTCTACCCAAATCCCCAGCTACTTTCAACACTTGTATAAAATATACATGAGAACAGGTTCCTCAACATCTCATTCAGTTTGGTCCTTAGTTGGAAAATAATTATAATCTATCATCAGTGATCTTACATCAGGAATCAAGGCTAGGCCTCAAGCAGAGTCAGCTCAAAGGAAGGTCATCAAGGGAGAGTCATATGCTGCATAAATTTCGCCAGCAGCCAGGGAGATGACTGTTTATGATGATATTTGCATCCAGTTAAACGAAGGGTGGCAAGTATAATAATCTACAGTCGGTTATAATTTTACTGAATAAACTTGATCTGGGTTTATACCGTGTAAGAGTAACCTTGATCCACCAGTGTGACTTTTGTCTACATTTACGGCCAAAGACCAAAGGGCTGATAAATACCCCCAAAGCATTCCAAACAGGAACACGTTTTCCAAAGAACTGGGAAGAGACAGGCAGGAAAAACTGTGTTTCAAAGGCCCAGCCTGATGTATACACAGCCTCCCTGGCCTCAAGACAACTCCTGCAGAGGCAAAACACGGCTAAAATATGCCTCTTTTCTAAATGTCAAACATTATATTTAGCTTTTGCAGAGCACATGACAAATAAGCAAGTCATATCATTCCTCAACCTGTTTGCTTTAAAAGACAAGGAAAAGCTGTTCTTTTAAAAAGGAAGGGGAGGGAGAAAGAGGCCTCTATTAAACGCTGCTGGATTTCTTTTTCTAATACCTGCTACTTCAGCCACGCTCTGACCTTGCAGTCAGCTCTTATTACCTAATAAACACCGCAAGTGTCTCTGATATGGTTCCTACATCTTACAAAAGTGTGTGTGAGAGAGAGTGAGAGAGAAATGTGGCCCTCCAGATGGCAATGGAGTGTTACTCCCTTCACCCCTGGCTATGTTGGCTGGGGGGGGGGGGTCAAATAAATGGCAGAGAGAGAACTAAGGACACCCTTCATCAATACTATTCCTTCCAGCCAATTCACAGTGGCTCTATTGGCTATAAAAAGAGAAAAGGACATAAACAAATACAGACCTCCAGGTCATAAACGTTTCTCCTCTAGACTGTTTGCATTGGAACAGGCCATGCAAGTCCACATAGATATGGAGTTCCGATTATTGTGAGACAAAACTCAAGTGATTTATTTTTCACTCTTGACATAGTTCAGCTTGAGGGAAAAAGTCATTTTAAACTATACTGTTAAGGAAAAACAAAGATAGGGAACAAAAACCTTAATGAGAGAAAAAAAGATAAGATAGTCTTACGAGGCACAACAGTAATAAAGCAACACTCCATATTTTTATTTTTATTCTGGCAGTCGAAACATCAGTCCTAACAACTTCATAGGCTGGGGTGGGTGAGGTAGGACCCTGCAGAAGTTGCTGCAGGGCCATCTGGTAGAGTCAGGGATGAGGGATGCTGGGAGGTGCAGCCCCACAATGGTGGGAGAATGTCTTGCCACCCCTGCTAAAGATGCTGGCCGATTTCAAGAGCAACTAAAGTTACTGAGTACAAGACTAGATATGAGACAGAGGAATTAACAGCAATTTAATTTTATTTGTAGAAATGTCAGTGTGGAAAGAAGCTACAGGTTTGAAAAACAAGAGTATTATTTCTGTCTTATGCAGGGGCCACCCCTGCTTATGTATGCTGAGTAAATATGAAAAAAAAGAGACTTCTTTCCAATTGCATAGCCTCTTTAATCATCTTTCTGTTCACAGGGAGTTACAAGCAGATTGTTTGTTTTTCTCTTTGTACGTATCCTACCTTTTCTCCAATGAACTACAGGCAGCATCCTTCACTCTCTTCTCCACTTGATGGTAACAAGAACGCCGCGAGATAGACCAGGCTGGGAGTGTGGCTTGTCCAAAGTAATTCAACGACTTTCAAGTGGAGATTTGAATTCATGTCTCTTAAATCATAACCCAGTATGTACTCTAAACCAGTGGTTGCCAACCTTGGGTTTCCAGATGTTCTTTAAAACTCCAAGAAGCCTTCACCACTAGCTATGTGGCCAGGATTTCTAGGAATTATAGTCCAACAACATCCTGGGACCCAAGACTGGGAACCACTGAGCTAAACACGACACCCGTCTGGCTGTCAGAGATTCCACAGATTAACTGGATGTTTAGAAATCCCACCAAAATGGCATGGTGGGTCTGGAATCAAGCATCATCCCAGTTAACAACCTTCTTCTTCCAATGTCTCCTTTGTTACAGCTTTTAACTAAGATATTTGGTGTAATTTGTATATATAAAATAATAGGCTTCCCCTGACTAGTGGAAAAATCCAACTTTAGTTGCAACTTAACTACCTCATTGAAATGAATGGGGTTTTGTTTAGCCAACACTGGCATCTCCTATCAATAGGGATTACAACTGCATCTAGCCCTAAGAATGTTTTATTTCTAAATATTCTCCAAGTCTTACTACAATGTTATAAATGACTATGTTTGATGTGATATGCACCACTCTGATGTGTGTTATGTGCTGTCAAGTTGGAATTGACTTACAGCAACCGCAATAGGGCTTTCGAATGAAGTATTTAAGGAGTGGTTTTACTAGTTTCACGCACACACCCCACTCAGTTTCCATGTCCAAGTAGGGATTCATACCCAGATGTCCTGAGCCCTAGTCTGTCACACTATCCAATTCAACACACTGGGTATCGTACTCTGACATGTCAACTGTTCAAATCCCAAAGTTCACTTTTATTTAGACAGGGAAGCTTTTACTTGTGCAGACTGCAGTTTCCTCAAAGCCAATCTACAAACCAGTTAAACTGGATTACTTACATCTAAGCAGGCAGCTAGAATTCAAAGGTGCTTATGTCCACAGAGGTGTGATTTGCATCTTGAATCATTTAATCTAATTGAACTATGGCGGGACTTGCTCTTAAATAAGACTGCCATCTTCAGTGTAATTACCAAGAAATACATCTTATTTAGTCCAATCTATATTTGTTTCTTCATCCTGATCCTTTATGTGCATTGATCACTTTAAGTTTAGAACACACATTTTGAGACCTGTAGTGCCAGGATACAATCTTACAAACTCACTGTTTGGAAGTAAAAAGAAGCAGAGCTTATGAATAAATAATTTGAATCCTCAGTAAGTTCATGAAGGATAGTTTTCTATTCCGTTCTTAGCCTTCGAACTACCTGTTGCCTATAGAGAACTTTTCCAGGAGGGCAAGGAGACCTTTCTTTTCACCAACTTCCTTAAGTTGACTAACTTTAGAATCAACACCATTGTGTTCGATTTAAACCAAGAGTGGGTAATGCTTTGAGTTTCCAGACAATCCCCCTCAGTCCCACCTGCCCCACTGTATGGCAACCAAAAAAACATCTGGAAGGCCTAAATTCCCCCCCCCCCTGATTTGAACAGAGTGGTTCTATGTAATTCCTATATAAAGTGTATCAGTAACAAAGCATCAAGAACGGAGAAAGCATAACATAGATCATACAATGTCAAAATTAAAACTGCAACTAAAAAATGGTTGATCAGCACATTAGAACCTCAAGCCAGCCATCAAAAACAGAAAAAAAGCAACAAGAGTCCTTAATTTGACTTTGAAAGGTTAACCATGAAGGTTTTTGTTGTTATGTGCAGTCAAGTCGGATCTGACTTAAAGACCTTAACAGAGCTATCAAAGTGAGTAAAATATTTAAGAAGTGGTTGAATAGTTCCATGCCCCCAGTGAGTTTCCATGGCTGAGTGGGGTTTTGAACCCTAGTCTCCAGAATCCTAGTCTGTTACTTCATCCGCTACACCTCACTGGATTCCCAACTGTGAGGGACAGCATACTAATTTCTGTTCTCTTCCACCTAAAATGCTCACATTAGCACAGTCAGAGATTTTGGGGGTAGTGGGGGAAATGCTACCAAAACAAGCAAAATATTTATTTAAAAAACAAAGGGAGCTAAAATGAAACAGAGATCCCTATGGTATAAATTCAGACCGGAGTAGTGTCAAAGTAAGCCTGTTGTAACTAAGCATAATTACGAAGAGCACTGTTTTATAAGCAGTACAGTGGGGTCTTGACTTGAGAACTTAATCCGTATTGGAAGGCGGTTCTCAAGTCAAAAAGTCTGTAGGTCAAGTCTCCATTGACCTACAGTGCATTGAAAACCGATTAATCCCGTAACAGGCCATTTTTGTTCCATTTTGGTTTTTTCTGGTCTGTAAGTCAATTCTCAGGCTGCAAGTCAAACCTAAATTTTGCGGCCAGAGAAGTCTGTAACTCAAAAAGTCTGTAAGTCAAGCCGTCTGTAAGTCAAGGGTCCACTGTATGCAAAAGCATGTGTTTTGGAAGCTTACATTGAGTAACACAGTCACTAACTTGTTCCTTATGTTTTTAAGCACCCATACTCTGATATGCAACACACGCAAACACACATTCACTCACAGAAATTTTTGCTTTTTAGGATATATGTGGGTGTGCGCACACATACCCACATGGTCCCCATATAGCAAAAAGTTGAATGTGTTGGAAGAATAACTTAAACTATCTTCCTTGAAGTGGCAGCCTGCACCTAGCTGTATAAGCTGTTGTCTGACACAGGTATGTTACTACCAATATATACTAAGTTAAGCACAAAACAATGGAAGACCTCCAGAGGTTATATTCAGATTGTTTATTGTCAAGTTTATGACAAACACTCTGCCATAGTGTGTCTACATGCACCCAATTCCACATCAACTGCTCAAAATAGCACTTGCAAAAATTACAGTAATCCAGTCATAATTCATGGTTTGTTACATAAATGTTTTAACAAGCACTAAAATGGAATTACAGTGTATTCTAGGTAGTCTGTTATTGCTTGTTGACACTGCAGCTTTGGATCTATTGGAGAGAATCCACTGATATGCCTGAGTTATCTTACTGCATTGTTTTACCAAACTCAAACTATAAAATGCTGGAGAACACTTAAAAAGAAATTTATCATTGCTAGTGGACATGTTGCAATCATAGCACATGAGCATGCCAACTTCATGGTATGTTTCAATAAGGCTTATTATCAATGTTTTATGACAGCCATTCCTATAATTGAACAATATAGCCAATAAAATAATGGGTCAGGATCTAAGGGGTCACTTTTCAGCATTCATAACCCTATAGTACTAACCCATCCTTCCCAAAGATGCATCTCCCAAAAAACAGAAGCCCTTCAAGGAGTGGCATTTCAATAGGCACAAAAAACTACTATTTAATTGAAAAATCAGCAGATCTTCCCTGACTGCACCTGTAGTGCTTTGCATGTTATACAGGTATCTCTGGAACTCAGCCAAAGAGTTCAGGTTCACTATTTCAGAACCTAAAGACCCAGTCTGATGTTTTGATGCATGCTATGCCAAAGTGATGTCACAAAAGCAGTATTTTCCCTACATTACGTTATAACCCCAACACAAATGCTTTGTATTGGGTTGGCAAACATTCAATTCAGCAATCAAAAAACCACTCAGAAGTACGCAGGTAGCTAACTGCTTTGAATAAAACTGGTTACTTGTTCAGTGGCTTCATGCTTGCAAGATCAAAATGTGCTCTAATGTGATAGGCACAATTTGGATGACTGTGTATGTTATAATATAGATTCCATATTTTTAAAATGCTCTGATACTTCAGGAATAATCCGCTGTTTCATAAACTAATTTTGTATGTGAGAGTCATTGATAGTTCTTGGCCACCATGCACACTTAACTATAATGTCTCAAAATATATCATTTTGTAGCATACATTCCAATCCTCATTTTAAAAATAGTTATACAAGTAATTTTAGATAAAGCAGGGGAACACACAAAAGTCAAGCACTGGCTGACTAACTGTGGTAAAATGTAAAGTTAACTATGAGAAGACATAGGCCAAAATCCTGTTGCTTAGTGTAGTAAATCAACTACAGCAGGCCCACCGAATCATTAGAGATTTGGTAGGTCAGCTCCTCTACAGGTTCCATTGATTCAAACAGACCTACTCTGTGACTTACTTTAGCACAGTAAGTTACAGTCAGAGTAGGGTTATTTGAATTAATGGAATTTACAGAGGAACTGACTCACCAAATCCCCATTGATTCAATGGGGCTACTCTAGAGTGATTTATTAAGTTAAGCAACAAGATTTGGCCATGGTGTATGAATGAAGCAATGCTAGCTGTTGTTTTTCTGCTGGTAGTTGGCAAGATTGCTGTCAAATTGCTCATTTTCCAATTTATTTACTCTTTCAATATTTCTGGTCAAATGTTGTCTTGCTACTGAGGAAGAAATGGGACTAAAATACTACATAATTCTATAGTCCTTTCTTGGGACCCAGATGACATCATTCATGCCTAGAATTCTCTTAGAGAGAATCAAATACAGGTGTTCTGACCCTCTTGCCCCTGCCAAAAAGTCTTTGCACAAAGATTGATAGAAATGGCAATGTACCATGGGTGTGCTAACATTAACAGAGCATACAACACAAACTGACACCATGAAAGATATCTTATAAGGGTCTGTGTCAATGATCCCATAAACAGTGACAGAGAATGCATGCTGCCTCCATGATGTTAGACTACGACTCTCATCAACCCTGGCCAGTGGGGTCATGAGGGCTAAGGTAATGGATGCTGGAGTGCAAAAACTGCTGGAGAACGAAAAATCCCTCTGACTTATCCTGAAGAAATATTTGTGTGATTCATTTTTTTTCAGTCAGAGAAACTATTTGTCACAACTACTATCTCAGGGATCATTAAAAAAATTTTGAGGATATTATACATTGCTTCTTGCATTATACAAGAGAATTTCTCCAGGTTCCACTCTCAACACCAGTCCTTTGATTCCACAGGTGAACACTTGCATGATCCATCACTGATGGCCATCATCAAATGCATCCCATAAACAACATTTCTAAGGATCAAGATATAATGGCAAAATCCAGATGTTCATGTAAGCTTTGCACACTTGCCATGGTTAACTGCAGCCAACGGCCAACTGCTAGGGCACACCTCGGGTATGAAATAAAGTATGTGACCAGGCATGAGACTGAGACACTTCATGGGCACCGTGTCACTAGACACTGTAAGTTATGTGATCCACATGCAAACAGAAGCAGAATTCTGATCACTGGCAATGTCCAAGTTTAAAATATGCAGATATCAGCTGATTGTATGGCAAATTTAACACATAATGCCTTACCTCCTGTTGTTTACTGCAGTAAGTCACATTAGACTAGGGCCACTGAATCAATGAAGATTTGGTGAGTTAATGCCACTATTTGAAATGGGCCTGTAGTAGCTGTAATTTAAGTCATAACTAGAGTAGGCATATTCTAATCAATGGAATTTACAGAACAGCTGCCTCACTGATTCAATGAAGAAACCTCTTATACTATGTAATTTCAGCCACTGCCACTTGGACAAGAGGTCTTCTGATTGTATATTGTCACATTGCTTCTCAGCATGCGGAAAATATATCTTTCTGAGTAATCAAACAATAAGATGACCTCCTTACCATGAAGCCAGCTATAATGAGTGCTAAACTTGTGAAGACTGAAAGGTTGACTTTCAGTAGCACAAACACACCCTGAAAAATTATGGCCTTGTTCCTTTTTTCAACTCACTGATCTTGCTGTGGGTAGGAGGAATTTTCAGTCTTAACAAGGTGAAATACAGCAAGGTGATAAGATGGTATACAAGAGAAGATGGGCTAAGTCTGCATCCTATATTATTTATTTTCTAGTTTGACATAAACAACTTTGCTCTATAAATTATGTATTCAGGAAGATGAAACACACAATTTTATTCTAACAATCAACTAGGCAATCTATGTCAGCTGGGATTAGTCATAAGAAATGTGGGTGAGATAGTCAAAAACACCCAAATCCCTGCCTGATCAATGCACATAATGCAATTAGCTCCACACAAGCCAGACGTCTGCAGTTTCTCTTGGAAAACCAAATGAAATTAGAAATCCACTGGGATCTTCCTGACATATTATCTCCAGCACTGTATCCTTAAGCTTCGAATATTTCGTACCATGAATCTGTACAATGAACTTCAAAACAGTAAGTATTCGAAAGTTATTTTGTTTTGAAAAGTGCAAATACCTTCCCACATCAACATCAGATCAAAGAAACTTTCAGCACCTGAACACTTTTTATGTTAGTGCCATAACCCCCACTAAAATCAGGCTAGACATGAAAAAGATCAATATTTTTTATCCTAATTTTCACTTCCATTTTTTGCATATAAATGTCTTTCATTTGTGCTGTATTACTAGAAACTGGCATAAATTTTATGTTGTACTCTAAATGATGTCATATTGTGCTACAATTGAATTTCAAAATGACCTATGTTCCAATTTTTTTAAAAAATAGACACATGGCAAATATTTAGCCCATGTTTAAAACACTAGATACAACCTTTTAAACACAAAGAATACTGCCCTAATAATGTTCGACTTGATATTGTATTTAAGCTAATGTCTAACTGTTGGACCAACAATAAATATTAGCTGAATAATGCAAATGTACATCGCCTTTCCAATTTGAACATCAAAGACTGAGAAAGATTTCTGTGAACCTGAAGGCTTGTATCAAGCATTTTAGAATGCAGATTAAGATATCACTGGGCGACACATTTTGTGGGAGCTATGCAGTGGCTCAGACTCTGAGGTAAACTGCCACCCAATTCTGGAAATTCATGTGGCACATCTGTGCATTCGGCATACACTAAGCTGTGTGATTGTGGTAAGGACTAAGGTTCCCATCTTATATACTTACATGGAGGTATATTCCAGCCCACAGTTCCAATATATATTAAGAGTCACTGACAGCTTTTCTACAAGCAAAACAGTACCAGTTTGGTAGGGATCTAAAACAGTACATGAAAAACTAGAGGAAAAATGTCAAAAAGATTTTATTTATACAAATTAAAGGAAACATTAGCAGAATAACCCTGAGAAAATGCAAGGGTTAGGAATGGGGGGGGGGGAGATGGCTACCCAAGTGTTTCCAGCATTTTTCTAGTCTGAATATAAAATGTCCTCAAATGTGTACAAAGATTAAAATGTTGTCGCTATATCTAGCAATTCTTCTGTGAAGACATTCGTTGACATTTTTTTCTCATTTGCACAGATTTTATATTGAACCTAAACAGTTGGTTGCATCTCAGGATCATTTTTTAAAATGGTTATCATTCCATGCGCCTTCTTTAAAATATAATGTAATAATGTTTTCGTCTTCCACACCCAATTAAATAAACTCCCAAAATGTTTAGTCTTAATGACCATAAGGAAAGCAACAGCTTTTAAAGTAAAACCATTTTTTCAGAAAGCACCTTCATATTCCATTATGCAAACAAAACCCTTAAATGTCCACGCTATTGTGTAATATACCATACCTACACAGACCTTTGAATATACCACTTGATTTTGGTTTCCAAGAGTGGCTCTACAATAAACATGACGTATGACTACAGCCTATTTGCATAATTTGCTGTATCCCTATCACACCATTTATGCTGAATTAACCTAGAAGGAATCAGGGACCCTCATAGTAGACAGGTTTGCTTGTCCTAATAACAATTTAAGATGCCTGTTCATTATGAAAACAAAACAAAACCCTGAAGTTACATAAGACTGATCCACTTCCAGTTCTTTATCCAGCAAGTCTTCACAGTTTTGCAGCCATGAAATTGATATGAGGTTTCACCAAAGGAAAGAGTGGTAGACTGCGCTTGAACTCTGTCATATTCTGAATCACATCTGGCTGCAAAGAAGCATTTTAGAGAGAGACTTTGAGAATTTATCATATGGTATGGTGAACTGAACACAAAATCACCGTTTGCAGGGTAACAAGAGTCCTAAACATGGACAATAAAAAACTTGGCCTCCTCTCCAAATCTTGCTACACAATACTTTCAAGACAAGGTTTCTGAGTTAGATTAAGACTGATTTAAAAATAGTTACTTTATAGAGTTATATATCCAGCAGAACATGACAACGGTTCTTCATTAGGAAAATAATAATAAGTCACTAAAGAAAAGTTGGCCTACAAAATAAAGCTACCATATTAAATTATATCCAACTGGTATGCAAAGGGGTATGATGAGATTATGTTTAACTTGAGACAGGACTAACCTTGGGGTCTTGCATTTACTGTCAGACATTAGCTCTGAAATTTGTTGAAAGAATACATTCAACTATATGCAGATTTCTCTCACTTATAAATCACTATCACCAAGATCCCATATATCTGAAAGGGAGCAGGGCTTCACAGTCAGGCCAGAAGTCTAGCATTTCTCTACAGAGAAGTCAGCCATCAACACATACAAATATGAGGACTTTGGGATTAACACAGAACAAAGGCCACAACAGATTCCAGATCAAAAAGACAACCATTCAGTGACAGCAAAAAATAGTGTTTATACTATAATCTGTGTATAACATCTGAATTGTAGTCATCCACTGCATCAGTATCTAAAAGCCTGCTTACCAGTATCTGAAGTCCATTCAGATACTGGTAAAGAGTCCCAAGCATAGCTGAGGCCCTATTATGAGATGTCAAAGCCACAGTGTTCTTTGGCAGTGACTTATACAGTTTGGCTGATAGAGTGCACCACTTGTGTATTGCTGAGATCCATAAATTACCAATAGGAGCTGCATTTGTATCTACAGACACAGATACAGAGGTTTCACTTACTTCACCCAGATACATGTGGGATGTTTAGGTGACTCTTTGCCATTTACTTTAATCTCCAGCTTGCCTTCAATGCCTCACTATGAAGACCCTTCATAGAGGGTCATTGAGAAGGTGGGGAGGTGGAGACTGCTGGGCTTTCTGAAACTCTGCAAAGCACTTTCTTGCTGTTGTGGCATATATCCTCAGCATGAAGCGTGTGGGTGGAGTCTCACCAAGGTCACCTAAGTCACCACAAGCACAGGGAATCTTCGCAGCTATGCTTTCGCAACACTATCTCTTAAGGAACTCTCAGAGTGAGCCATGAGGATAGAGGAGGAGAGGGAGGAGAGCACAGGGAGAGTGACAGGGGAGAAGCACCGGAGAGAGTCCAGAGGAGAGGAGTGTGTCCTTGTAATGCCCTTATATGGCAACATTTGCCTCTTAGAAGCAACTGTGGTCCTCAGGATGCAATTCTATACAACCTTGCCCAGGAAGAGGAAGAAAAGGTTTCCTTTTTACCTGTGGTAATGCTGGTGCCGGTGCCAGATTTACATCATTTTGGGATGGAAATTCTCCCACAACAGGGCCTATTTAATAACAAAAAAATCACAAAAAAATCATTCAAGTCTCTGTTAAAATACTTCAGTACATGCACACATTCTGAACTGACCGATGCCAAGAACAGAGCTGCTCTTTTTATTGCCTGGAAATCTGGAACTCCTGAACTTTTCTCACATTAACTATCATGTGAGGATATTTCTACCCATCCACTAGAGGTCATAAAAATTCTTCCAGAACTTGTTATTGTAGAAAGTCTTTGGTTTGCACTACAAGCGGCTTCACAGCGCTGACTTGAACAGAGACTGTGGTGAAGTAAACAAATGCACTCAGTACTTACAGGAATCCATCTCTCTTGCTAATACATGTACAGATACTTTGTGCCTTCTTGGAGCATCTATTGCCAACATCTCCTGGAGAAGGAAAAAAAGGATAGCAAAAGAATGACAGAGAGATATAAGAATTTTCCCCGCAGAGTTCACAACATGAATCTGTCTGGCATACTGGAGCAAATGTGTCTGATCCAAGCAACCTGCATCAATTACTAAATAGAACAGAAACACCAAGAAATCATTTTTGCTAACAGGAACGGAAGATACTTTGATGTGCAGACCCCTCAGGCTACCATGGGTATGCTGTCAGGTAAAAACCATCTGGAGGTAGCTATTCTCTTGCTAGGTGAACAATTTCTCTGGGATAGGAAAGCACTTCAACTTTGTTCCAGCTACACAGCAGTTACATCCTGGTTAAGAATGCTGCAAATTTTACTGAAGTTCTTTCTGTGTGAAGCTAAATAAGGATAGAGGCAGAAATCAGATTCAGCAAAGATGAAAACTCTACTGAAATACTGGCAAAATTAAAGGATTTTAAAAGGGGGGGGGAATAGAGGGAAAAAACAAAGTACAAAAGTATTGTGGCACATTAAAGATGAATAAATATATTGCAGGATGTACTTCTATGGATCAAAATCCACTTATTATTTTTAAAAGATTAAAAATTTAGTAAAAGCAACATTAAAATGTATGGCACAAGTATGTCATTTAAGCATAGCTTATTAGATGCTTCAGTAGCTGGAAAGGAGATAAAGCAGCGTGCTCAACAACTGTAATGCCATAGTTTAACTAAAACAAATTTCCATAAATAATTAACATGTTTTTAATATATAATGACAAATCTGCTGAAACCCATGATGTAATTTCCAGTCAATTTCTATTAATGCTGCCCTGGATGCAATATACACTCCTAATTTAAAACAGTTCATGGAAAACAGTCTCCAGCATCATAAACTGAATAAGCTGAGAAGGGTGTAAAAATCAGAGTGTTTTACAATATAACCAGGTAATTTAAATACAAGACACGTATGTCAATAATTAACCTGTTCTTAATATGCAATGATGACAAGTCTGTTGCTTACTTGTAACTGTTTGAGTCATTGTTTGTGAATGCACTCATGGGTCTTTTGCCTGTGCAGAGCCATACCCTGAACATTTCACTGCTGAGTAACCTGAGTAGTACTCTTGACTGACTGGTGGGAACCCAATCCCCATCCCTCTACTTTACATGCCTAAGCATACTGAAGACATTCCGCTCTGATTCTGCCACCAAAACAATAAAGACAGTGAGCTATCAAAGGGGTGGAGGTGGGCTTTTATGAGTTCACCGTCTACCTCTCAAAGAACTAGTTATAGAAAAGCAACCTGCACTTCTTCTTCAGTATCTCTGCGATTCACCTATATGGGTCAATTGTGGTCTTATTTATCGGAAGACAGAGAATGCCAAACCAAAAATGTGCTTGAACAAAGGATGAATATAGACAGCTGGGACTATGTATCAGCACGACAAACATCTAACAGAGGAACATTTCAGAGAAATGAGAGGACTGACTTTTGAAGCCATGTGGTGCTGGTAACATCTTTCTCCAGAAACAAGGCAAACTCTTCTCAAAGATATTTGGAGGAGTGAGAACAAAACCTTCCTTCCTGTGGAATTCTATTGCACAGGACAAACAAGTGATGGAAAGGATCCAGGTGAGAAACGGAACTTTGTATCACCTGCTTTTTACTGACTGAAGGGGTGACAAATGCAGAGGAGGAGATAGGCTGATGTGTCAGACAAAAGGTGTCACAATTGTTGTGATTTGTGGGAAGACCATTTACTGGAAGCTGGATGCTCATAGTTCTTGGGATGTACAGGACTGAGATGGAGTCTAAGAGGAATGAGACAGGGACCAGAAAAAAAAAGTGTGGAGGGCAGACACCTTGCTGCACTTGGTTTAGTTGTGAAACTACCACCTTCCTCTTGAGTCCAGTACAGGTCTTATATCATCTGAAAAGTATGCAGTATGAATGATGGTTCAGAATGATGGTTAAGCTAAGTGTGCGAGAAACAGTAAGACTGATATCTTTATTGGCACTGATGCCTGTTCCTGAACCCAGTGAAACAATAGCTTCAATATTGGTGGGGGAGTAGCCATTATTTCAACCTCATAGAATTTTGCTATACAAAGAATGTGAATCACACACCACTTGGCACCATCCAGAGAAGTTAGGGGTATCACATGATCAAGTGATGTTGGAGAAGGCAAAGAAAAGAAGTCAGAATTATCCTCTGAAGAAGAATAGGCTTGGGCATTGCAGCCATATGCTTATAAAGATCCAAAAAAAGTTTCTGTGTTATCTCTAAAGGTAGACATTGTCATATGTTTCATGAACAACTGAATAGTCTTTTGTGCTTTTAGAGATTGAAATAGTGAAGTGTTCCATAGATGATGCAAGACATCAAAATCAAAGGAAGGTAAATAGCAGTGGTTATGACCAAAGGTATGTATGCCGAAGAAGAAGCACTCACTGAGTCAGTGAGAAAGATGGGATAACAGAGGCACACCTGATGATGCTGTAATAGATAAAAGTAAGTCAGAAGAGTCAAAGCTAACTAATCAAACCTGCAATTGTTACTACAAAACTGGAGTCAAGACTGAAGGACTTCTAGAAGCACAAAGGACTACTGGAAGGCTTGAAGTCTTCAGCTACAAAGGAGGTAAAGAAATTGTAGATACTTGTTTCTTACTGTTTTAACAACAGAGAAAATGGACTAGAGCCCACTGTCTGAGACTCATTGGTCACTGGAAACAGGGTGTATACTCCAGTGTGACTTCTAGCTTGGGGCTGTAATTGACAGAGCACTGACACAGAAGGACCCATTTCTCATTTCTTCACAGAACATCATTTATTGCCCTAGATCTTACCAATTAATATCAGGATGTGAGACATGTGGACAGTGTTTTCCACCTGGGATATTTCAACGAGTACTCTTAGGATCATGTGCAGATTTGTTCCTGTTTGTCTGCAAATAAAACTTGTGTTATGAATCTGAACCAGAATTCCTAAGGCTGTGCTTGGATGTGATCCACTGACTGCACTGGCTGTATGCTACTACCTGGTTGTATGTTTTGTTCCACTGCAGGTTGGGAAGAGGTGAAATGTTTTCTAGTGTGGATTGAAACCAGTGATCCGTGTGTCCATGCTTGCTTTAGAAGAAGGTGTCACTGAATTCCCTCTGCTGTGTCTGTGTCTAAGTATTAGGGTGTGAGGTGACATGTCCCTATCCTGGCTTGCACAATTTCTGACAAAAAAAACCATGCAGGCCAAGATAGGGACATGTCACCTCACACCATAACACTTGAGATGCAGAGACAAACTGGGATGAGGAGACATATCCTTTCTGCCCACAAGTAATCACAGCATAGCCCCACTTGAGGGGAGCAAATCTGAGAGTGTTTCCAGAGACACTGGGGGTACATACACTTTTTATATGCCATTTCCATACTTTCCATATCAGGTCTTTTCCCCTGCCCTTCTGAGAAAACAGTGGCTGTTTCACCGGCATTTGCCTCCATCCTTTGGCATAATCAGGGGATCAACAACTGTAGGGTAACCACTGACAATATGATTAATTTTGAAAAATCATCCATTAGTGCTACATAGAAAGCTGACAGCAAGATAAAATGAAGGTAAGCAAGGTTACAGAGACATCTTCAGGGTCACTGCCTTGACCTGGCTGAAGGACAGGATATTTAATTTTGAGTGTTGTACTGAGTGACTATGGAATAGGCAGAGAACAATATTTTTATTCTGGCCAAAAGAATCTGGAATAAAAGAAGAATGTAAGAATATATCCAGGTTTCCATAAACATGTGGGTGACCATGCCACTATGCAAAGCTGGTATTTTAACTTCTGATGTATCTGAATTTAGATAATCTAAACTGTTACTGTTATAACAGCTGCAATGCTTCCATAAAATCTCAAATTCTTTATCAATCAAAGATATATTGATCAACTTACCTTATAAAAGTGCATTATGTCTTCTTTTGTTAGAGTTTTCAGATATGCCACTTCAATGTTATCTGAACAATATTTATAAATTAGTGTTACTATGCAATTCATCAGCATATATGTGCTGCTCTAAAATCTCCAACATATCAGCATATATTTGCCACAAAGAATACTGCTACTGTGAAGGATTGGTGCATTTCCTGGAACCTGTGTACATGCAATATTCCCAGTTCTTACTAACTCTGTTAAAAATGTGAAGTTTTACTTATGAAACACTGGCGTTTCTGGATTGCTCAACCCTTTATTTCACAACTAGTCAAACAACAGGTTCTAAGCATCTACTTTGGTTTTGCCTCAAACACAACGGAAGAGTCAAATGGGTGGGGAGACATATTCTTATTTGCATTTGTTCTTCAATCTTGTCCTGATTTGGCCAGAGTCCAAGGTTTTAGGAGAGAGGAAGGATATAAATTTTACTCAATAGCCTTGAGCAACATTAATGTTGAAACTTTGACAAGATTAGTCTGAATATGAAGTAGCTGAATTGCTACTTTTAAATGTTTTATTCTGAAATTTAACATCTCCAGTTTGAGATGGGTAGTTTCAGCTTTCTCTTACCTCTGTCAAAGTTATACTGCTGTGAAATTATTTCTCCCCAGTATTTTGCACACTCAGCAGACAACTTCTTTGGTTTGTCAAGGCGACGGATTGCTAAAGCTTGAATGTGCTTCTGAAAGGCTTCTTCCGACATCTCTTCTACACACTTCTCCATGGTTTTTAAGAAAGCTTCAACCCTGCTCTCTAAATAGTGTGGAGGTTTTTCTGACTGGATGATAAATCGCAGTCCTTGGATACCATTAGCCCTTCGTGGCCCACTGAACACAATATACCCTTGGGAAAAGAACATAAAACAAATTCAACCTATTCATCTATCATCCACTAACTTTTCTCACAGCAAAGAAATAAAACATTTGTATTGTTTTTCTTGAATCTGGAATATTATATTATGTTCCAGCTTTATAGTTAAAGGTCATGAATCAACTGCATGGATGTTGCAACCAATGTAACTAATCTCATGATTTTCTAGCAATCCTAAACCTATGATGTTGCCTGGTGGATCAAGCCAATGTTGCCAATTCAAGAGAGGCTCTCTGCCAATGTAGAAGCTCTTATTTAATTTCAGCAGAGCCCTTGTTGCCTGTGCCACCACAATGAGTCAGGTTAGCTCCATCTTTGCTGAGCTTTCAAAAAGCAGCCAAAATAGTATTATTTTCTACAGCTTTTGATTTTTAAAATTGTTTTTAAAGTTGTCCTTTAAAATGGTTTTACTCTGTTTTAAAATAATGTATTCAGTATATTTTATTCCATTTTACTTTAAGAGGCATGGGAAGAACAGCAATTAAAAAGTATTTCAAATAAATAAATAATCAAATAAATAATCAAATGTCCCACCCCAGAACACAGGGTGTTCTGGGGTGGGAATGAATTGATCTCGACCCATCAGCTATGTCAGCTTAGTATTGGAACAGCTTGATTTCCTCTCCAGTGCTTTTGCTGGAAGGTGAATTGCAACTATAACATCCATGAGGCTGAAAAGTCTGCCATTTCCATCTCTCTTCTTCCTTAATGGATGTGATTCAGCATAGCTTGAGATGCTGCCAGAGATCTGCTGCTGTGCGTTTCTCCAGCCACATTCAGGCCTGTTCTATTAGCATCAGGCAAACTGATGAGGATTTCTCATTATCATGAATTTTATGAATCTCATTATTATGAATATTATGAATCTCATTATTATGACCCGCCCTGAGTAGACATTGTCTAGAAGGGCGGGATAAAAGGCTAATAAATAAATAAATAAATAAATAAATAAATAAATAAATAAATAAATAAATAAATAAATAAATTTTGTACCATAAAAGAAACAGAAAGCAAAAGAAAAACCTATGTATCACTTTCAAAATTCCTTATATCTTTTTGAAATGATTATTTCAATTTGATTTGTTAGTGGATGTGAAGAACTATAAACAGATAATGGGATTCTACAAACATCACATTTGCAGCATGACGGTGCTTATCCAAAGTGTTATAGTAGCTATATCTTTTATGCCACTGACTCCTAATGACACAGTTGAAGATGCCAGCAAGCAATAAGAAAAAACAACCCACAGCTGTTTCAATGTCCCACCTTCCTCTAAAGCACACAACTGTATAACTGATGTGCAACTGTAACTTAAATTTTCACTGTCTTGATCTGGATATGGATTTTTTGTTTGTTTGTTTATTTCTGTTTTCACTGTGCATGCATGATTGTGGGCCTATAACAAAAAAGCAGCATATAAACAAAGTTACAACATTAAAAAAACTCTTTACACAAAGTGACATCCCCTACCCTGTATTACTTTAAACACTGGGAACTTTTTATTTAAAAAAACCTATGCGTACTCTGTCTAAATCACTCAATTTATTTACTTTCTGTCAAGTTGCTCAAGGAAATTCAAACAACAGTGCTGAGAAAGAGTAAGTAATTAGATCCATCTATTGTAGCTACCACAAATTATAGAGTTCATTGTCCCACACTTGAGAAAGCAGAAGTGATCAGCATACCTAGAGCATGTAATGGGACAGCTACACCAAGGGAAAATCACCTTCATGATCATGGTTATCTACCCTGACAAATATTCTGCCCTTTAACCATAGAATCAGCTCACCCATAAGTGGGATTCCAGGTGAAAGGCTGAGACAAGCAGTCTGCCACCATCGCAATCATAGGTTAAATACTAAATGCTCACCTAACTGTTCCTTAGTGCGCAGGGTATTGAAGCAAGGTTCTGAAATAATTTGACAGAAGAGCTCCAAAAACATATTCTCTGAGGTGCTTTGCATATCTGTTTGATAATATATTTCTATGCCACAATTGTTATGAACTTCATTCCTCTGTTGATAGACGAACCAGCCTCCTACAAAAAAGCAAAAAATATATAGACGATCAGTTCAGAAATAAGTAAAATACACAGAGACTTTTATCAGAAATAAAACTGGAGTGGAAGAAGGTATTTATCCTTAACTGCAAGGCACTCCTTAGCATAGAACATTACATTTTCCCTTTCTAAATCCATGGGATATGCAACTCATAGGCCAAGGATAAAAAAAGGATCTATTTTGAGCTATGGTTTCTTTGTTTCATGAGCAAAAGACTGTAGCTTCCCACAAGAGCAGCTGATCAGCTGCATAAATATCTTAAACAACGACAGTCATGATTTTGGTAAACAGCATGTCCAGTGAGTACATCAGAAAATATTCTTGAATTAAAATGCAATTTGCTAACCTGCACTTCCAAATATTGCAATCAATTTTGCTTTCCTGCACCTTCTGAAAAAATTCTGGATACACATTTGAAAGTCAAATATTGAGAATTAAAGTGTTTCATTATATAGTTATTCTACTTGGAAAAATAAGGCATGGGTTTCTCCTCTAATGCTACATGCGGATGGATCTAAAAGCAAATAATTTTAGTACTAATTTTAAAGGACTTTATAATTTATCATTGAAACCATATTAGTTTCTAACAGTAAATTAGATGTCAGTGAAAGAACACGCGTTCCATGTTATTTCCAGCAGCATACTTTAGGACAGGAGTCTCAGAACTCCTTCCCAGACAGGGAAAGAGAGAGTGTTCCATAGCCTGGGAGCTGCCACAGAGAAGGCCCTCTCCCATGTCCCCATCAGCTGTGCTGACAATGGGACCAAGGGTAGGGCCTCCTCTGCTGATCTTAATCGTCAAGAAGGTGCATATAAGGAGATACAGTCCTTCAGGTAGGCTAGACCCAAGCTGTATAGGGCTTTATAGATAATGACCTGCACTCTGAATTGGGCCCAGAAATGGACTGCTAGCCAGTGCAGTTCTTGTAATAGGTACGTTATAAGCTCCCTGTAGCTGGCCCCAGTCAGTAGTCTAGCTGCAGAGTATTATTCATAGATGGCCAAGTTCTAATATTAGTTAGGCCATACTCTTCAATGGGGCTCCAACACAGAGAATGAAAATGGTTGATACAGCTCCCTCCCCAAACTTCCTTCAGCACAAAGTAAATCCTGCTTTGGTTCAGTGAAAATACTCTTGAAGACTCGAGGGCCGCTGGTAGCAGGACAGATTACCTCTTGCTGTGATCACAGTGCTTCAGGGCACACAAAGGGAAGACAAAGTACTTTTTATGAGCACAGTGTCAGAAGTCATCTTTGACTGGGCTTAATTCCAAGTAAATGTGCATAAGACTGACCATGGCTTTAGTTAGGTTTAGGAGGACTACTGTTTTTTTTTAACTTGATTGCTTTTAGTTTACGTCTGACTGACAATTCTTGAGGGGTCTCTACAGGAGTCCATTCTGCCTAATTATTTCCACAGGACATTTATCTCCCTAAACCTGTGTGTTGTGTCTGCCCACCACCCCACTGCAGAGTGCATACACCATGGATTTCATTTTTAAACAAGATATCTTCCACCCAGAAAGATGACTTACTGTCTGGCAGTTGTACTTCTCTGTATCTTACTAGCTGGCTAGGAAGGAGAGGCTTTGTGTGAGCATGCTCAATGAGTGTGTCTTCAACCATCTGCATTATTCCTAACGCAGCCTGGAAGAGAAGAAAATCATTGCAGATTTTATTAAGTCCCGGAGAATGTTCCACTTGGTAACAACATAGAAAGGTACTAAGAGGTGGAATAAGTGAGCAATAAAAACATGATTAATTGCAACAGATTAATATTGGAAATGGGAAGCTGAAATAATTCATGTGACTACTGCTACTTCATTCAAGGATGAAACAGAATCTTTACATTTTTCTGTAATATACTGTATATAATACTGATAAAATAAGAACTTTAAAAAGAGCATACCCAGGTCAGTATCCAGTTTGTCTTTTTGCTACCATAAAAGATGTTACACTCTCAGAGTGTACTTAAGTTTTCAAGCAAATGGTATATAATTTGAACAGAGAGCACTCACTGAAAATAGGTAAGAATGAAGTCAGTGGCTAAAGTCTGTTCATCACTGGTACAGCATTTCACATTCATAAGTCCAACATTTTGTACAGATACCATAGTTGGAAGTTTCAGTACATGCAATTCTGTTGACTTCTTCCCCTTATCTCTGGTTTCTTCCCTCCAACACAAATACTCAGTATAGATCTGTCATGCCTTGAGCAAATACCGTATACAGGTTCTCTTCATTTCTATACACTATCTACATTGCATTAAAATGCCTTTCCCAAGTGAAAACACTCTTACAAAACTAAAATATACCTATTAACAGCAAATAATCTCATACTATGAAGAACATCATAAAGTATATTATTTCTAGTTCATAAACTGTCAATAACTTTAGCCACTGACTTCATTCTTACCTATTTTCAGTGAGTGCTCTGTTCGGATTATATACCATTTGCTTGAAAACTTAAGTGCAGGGAAGTAGCATACATTACTGCAGTTTTATTTTGCTAAGAAAAGAGAAACCACCATGTGCCATACAATAGAAATTGACTCAAATCTCATTCAGTGCATGTTTAGAGGCCCTACTATATTTTGAGGGCTAAATCCAACTGTTAATCCCAACTATAGTAAACCTATGTACCTTATTTTGATAAATTTTGACTTGCATAGCTCACCATGGCAACTGTCAATAACTAAGGAGGTACTCTCATGTTACAAGACCTGCACCTGGCTGGGCAACAGATGCATGCTTAGTGATACAACCAATGCCTCCTTAGTCAGTGGCAATCTAAAGCAAGTAACGCAATTTAATCTATGCACTCCTAAACCACCAACAAGATTCTTGCCGTGGGCAGTAAAATTATGAATTTTTTTAAAAAATGAAACTATCAGATAAAAGTGTTGAGTTCTAGTATCATTATCAAGATATATCTGCTTTTTCTGAAAAACAAATCAAAACCAACCTGTTTCGTGATATTGCCATGGAGAAGTGCTTCAATGTGTAACCGTGACAACAGCTGAGAAATAAAGGCCTTGAGGCGGGGAAGAGTGACATCTACAACAGATATTTAGACATTTAAATCAATCATGTTTTCCTTCTAGAGGAGGAAAGTACATTATTGCAAAGTGAAATGCATTTCTTAAGAAGAAAAAAGAAAAATTGTAATTATCACCAAAAGGCAGTGGGTGTTTCACCCCCCCTCCCAAATATTCATGTTTGGAAAGTTTCCAGGTCTAAATTGTTGTGCTCACTAAACATTTTGCCTTGTTAGAATTCATATGTTGGTTTGACCCAGATTCCAACATAGGGGAGAAAAGGGAAAGAACAGAAAGACAACTCTGCATTGAAATCAATGCACATCTATAATGAAAAATATTCACAACTGTACATATAACTACGTACTGAACATATGGTTTATTACTCTCTTGTAAAGTACTTCAGGCATCTTGGCAGCAACAATTTAAAAGGCTGATAATTAACTCTAAAATTCTTTTATGTTTATGTGTGTGTTTGTGTACATACATGTGAGTATGTATATGTATGTACTGTGTGTCGTCAATTCCAACTGATGGCAACCCTTTCCAGGGCTTTTGAGGTAGAGAATAAACAGAAATGGTTTACCATTCCCTTCTTCTGAGAGTGTCCTGGGACTGTGCACCTCACCTGTGGCTCTTACAACAGGAGGCACAGTGGAGAATCGAATACCAAACCATACCTACACCACTGGGCTATCCAGCTAGTCATCAATATAAGTATGTCATTATATGCATATGCACAACAGGGTTATCACTTCTGGTTCTAGGTACATTTGAACCATCACTAAAATCAATCAGATAAGAAGATATTGCATTGGGTCTGATCACTCTAGTAGAAAGTTTCAGCTTTGCCAGCTATGCAAATGCAGATTTCGGATGCTTTCTAAAGGCCTACAGGGCTTTTTAAAAGCTCTTCTTTTTAAGAGCCATACTTTCTGATCTGACACATACTTGTGATCAGTTCCCATTTCATTGCTTTTGAGGAAGAATATTAAGATACATCGCTTCAACTGGCCTTTAAAACTCTTTTAAAGCTTACTGTTTTTATTTCACTGGGTTTACTGTATAATTTATTTTTAGTGATACTGTTAGTAGCTTCATATAGACTTGTTTTTCAATGGAAATAATGGAATAAACATGTAATAAATAAATACAAATAAGCAAAATATATGTTGGTTATTTATGTGAGCCTAAGACAAAACACGTTATGTCAATAGAGCTAACTGTAGCTTACTGATAAAGTACTGTGTATGTACTGGCTGCACAATTAATATGAAACCAGTATCTCTCATGTGGATGTAAATAACCAACAGGATTTGGTTATTTGGTTATCACACCAACAAAGGATATGGTGTGAAAAATAGTCAGTCAAGACTGAACTTGCATCTCTGGAGAAAATGCTGAAAATGACCAATTAAGAATAGGTTTCCTTTCTAACCGAAGTCAGGAGACCTGACGCAAAAAGTCATACAGCCCTTAAAGACAGCAGCTACAGAATGGGATACTCCATCACCGAGAAGAAAATGGAATGGAGATGCAAAGAAGGAAATCCTTTTCCTTTCCAGCCTTCAGCCCACCAAGCTTTCATTCACAGTTCTTTGTCTGCATGTAGTCGCTGTGTTTTCCCTGTACTGTATTCATAAGAACGTGATAGCTGGATCATGCTCCTAATTTTAATATCCACTTCTTAAAATTTAACATATTTTTTTAAAAAAGAAGTTAAACAATCCCATACACTCCATACTTTTCAGTTTAAATTTAAATGTGCAAGTTTGAGTTCCCTGGTCTACTGCTGATATAATCATTGAATTAACCATAAGACATGCCACAATTTATAATGATGCTTTACCTTCAATACACTATAAAGGTAATTTCATTTACTCATCTAATATTGCTATTTATGGAAAAGCCATGGTCCATGTAGCTACTGTTAAGCTTTCTTAAGATTTGGTACAGAATCAGTTCTATGTACCTTTTATCCTCCTCTTTGGTCCCATCCACCACTCAAATAACTTCCTGACTGCATTTGGACCTTGGACTGAAAATTTAGCATCCTAGAGTTTGCAATGCAGATTGTTGTCTTCTTCACACAAACTCATGGCAGCCCCTGCAGTACCATAAATGTACTACACAGGAGGCTGATGAACCTGTGGAACTGAGTAGGCTGTAGTGGTGGTTTCCAGCAGAGGATCTTCAATAAGCAGATACAAAGGACAACCGTGCTTTTGGAATGCAAAAATACCAAAACTGTGGAACTTCTTTCTGCTAGAGCACTGTTACTCAACCTGGGAGTCATACTTTCGAGTATGTGTGTGTCACCGGTTGCCTTCTAAGTGTTATAGTCCTTTTAAAATAACTTCTTCCTTGATCTTCCTAAGTGGGGTATTAACGTTAGCGAGTATACATATCTATAGAAACAAGCCCTTGAGAAAGAAAGAAGCCTCCACTTTCTGAGATGAATTAAAATGCCTTTTTATGAAAACATAGTGGTTGGATCCCAGGTTATTTGGCTATTATAAAAAGGGGTCATGAGTCTATAAAGGCTGGGAATCACTGTGCTAGAGACATAAACACATCTGAATCCACCCCAGAACATCCTTTTGGAAGCATAGGAGGCTGAGTGTCACTGCCCGGGAACAAACTACTACTACCTACAGTGGGGTCTCTACTTAAGAACTTAATCCGTACTGGAAGGTGGTTCTCAAGTTGAAAAGTTCTTATGTTGAATCTGCATTTCCCATCGGAATGCACTGAAAACCATTTAATCCGTATCTGCTCTTTTCCGTCCATAGAAACTACAGTGGAACCTCTACTTAAGAACTTAATCCGTTTTGGAATGGTGTTCTTAAGTTGAAACGTTCTTAAGTTGAAGCAAAATTTCCCATAGGAATGGACTGAAAACCAATTAATCCGTTCTGGCTGTTTTTTTGTTATGTAGAGGTGCGTTCGTACATTGAAGCATTAGTTCCCATGGGAACTAATGCAGAGCTGGTTAATACGTACTCTACCACTAGGGGGAGAATTTTTTTTTAAACCTAAGATGACCTAAGGTTAAAAAAAGAGCAGGAAAGGTTTTTTTTTCCTGTTCTTATCTTGGATTTCTGTTCTCAAGTAGAAGCAAAATTTAGCAAATGGAGCTGTTCTTAAGTTGGATTGTTCTTAAGTAGAGACGTTCTTAAGTAGAGACCCCACTGTACAGCAATTTAGAATCTAACTGGCAATCTTATTTTGATGATTTTACTAAGCTTCCTCAGAGACTTAGTTTAGATATTTAAACACTATTATTTTAATCTCTTCCTGAAAGAAATCGGCACCATGTTATGATCAAGCATGATCTAAATTCTAAATCTGAAGGCTAAAATTCTAGAACTGAGAATAAAATCTCTTAATAAGTTTTCCAAGCACCACCAAGTTTATAATTGAAAATCTTCAAACTCTCCATAAAACAGAAACACTAAAATAGATTCTAATTAAAACAGAGATGAGATAAACTGATATATTCTTGCCTCAGATGAGACAAGAAGCACTGAACCAGAATCATGAAAAGTTACATCGGATGGAGTAGGTTAATTTTTCCATTAGTTCAGTATTGTCAATTCTGACTGACAGAGGTCTTCCAGGGTTTAAGGTAAGTCTTTTCTGCCCCATCTATAGATGTCATTAATTGAACTGGAACATTTTGCATGCAAAGCATTATTATGGCTCCTCTTCAAGACAAATGAAACACTATTCTGATTAGCAAGTTGGAACAAGTTTGAATATCAAATTAGAAAACAAAGATGCTTACATTTGGTAAAAGCTTACCATCTAAGGCTTCCTTTAATTCATCTTTGGTCCAAGCGACTTCTGTCATTAATAGCCGAAGGTAATACATAGCATGCTGGTGTGGCTGTTCAGCTCTAAAATTGTTAAGTGATCTCATATACTAGCAAATTTGAAACAAAAATCAAGTACTGTATTAGTTAAGAAATGAAGCATTGCAATGAATTCCATTAACTCATTATTTAAGATTGTTTTCAAAATAGATACTTAACATATAGTATATAGTTTGAAAACAAGCATACTGATATTAAAAACTAGGGTTTGAAACTGGTTAGCAAAGTCTGATTATAAGTAAGGTAAAAGGAATCTGTCTATGATAGTGTATGTTTTATCTTGCTGTCATTTTCCAGTCTCTGAAGGGTAGATAAGGAATGCAGAAATTGTACATTGACACTGGCCAAGAAGAAATGACTTCCGCTAAAAATCTTTCAATAACATTGGGGATATTTAATTTTTATACAGGGGCAGATCTTAATTTAGCCTTTCATAAACAGAACTCTTTAACTACAAAAGATTTCTGAAAATCTGAGAAAATCCCATTGTAGAGGAAGGGTGTTGATCTCCTATTTCCATTTCAAGCTCCCACTCTCCATTCTGTAGGGTCCCAAACCTTAGCGCAGGTTTTCGGAGGATGCAAAAGAGGGGAAAATCAGGAAAAGATATACACAATTTCTACTCATGGGAGCAAAGGCTAGATCCAAAGCAAAATGAGTATACGAATTGCAACAGATCAATTTAGGGCATTTATACCCATCTCCAAGTAATCTCTCTCTCTCTTTCTCTCTCTCTGTAAGCGAGGAAAGGGCGCAAAAACACAGCGGGCGGCCATTTTCTTCACCCGGCGGCCATTTTGGAACCGCCGATCAGCTGTTCTTAAAACATCGTTATGCGATAATTGGTAAGCGAAACGCTTACCGATCATCGCAAAGGGTTGTTTTACCATCTAAAACATCGCAATGCAATCGCTTTTGCGATCGCAAAAAACACATCGCTATGCGGATTCATCGTTAAACGAATCACTCGTTATGCGGGGCACCACTGTAGTTCATGGCTTATGAAGAGATGACTGTCTACAGCGGTCCCCAACCTTTTTGGGACCATGGACCGGTTGGGAGTGCAGGCTCTGTGTGCGGGGGCGCCCCCGCGCTCGCAGGTGGGTGTGCCATGCTTGTGGGCAGGCGTGTTGTGCTTGCGACATGCCCACTGTGCAGGGGGGGAGACATTTATCTCCATGGCCCAGTTCCAGGAAGCCCACAAACCAGCAGTTGGAGACGCGTGGTCTAAAAGGTTGGGTATGCTGGAGATAAAAAGTAAGAGCTCTTCTGACATCCAACGTATGGAGTATTTTTTCTTGGTTTGAAGGTGGTGACGGAAAAAATGAAGGAAGGACAATTGGCTGAGAAAGATGAAATTGAGAGGCAATTTTGGGGAGGAAGGAAATGTCCATGAATAACTTCACCTTATCGGGAAAAAATTGTAGATAAGGGTAGTCATAGCGTAATGCTGCCAATTCACTAGCTCGTCAAGTTGAGGTGATGGCTACGAGAAAAGCTGTTTTAAAGGTGAGGAGTCTTAAGTCAGTTGTAGCTAATGGCCCAAAAGGAGTTTTGGTAAGCTGTTTCAAAACAAGAGTTAGTGACCATTGTTAATGTTGATGGTTCTGGTTAGGGATCGGTGGGCGATCCAAGGGCATCAAATATGGAACGGTGCCGAGCCATACGGAATGGCAATCCTCAGGCGATGAAATAACCAAAGGATTGTTGGAAGGAATGGAAGTTTGTGACTGGGAGGAGAGGATGCTAGTCGGTCGACTCTATCATCCCATTCTGGAGACTGAGAACAGGGTTGATGGGACAGAAGACTGTCATCATCTGAGGGAGATCCGACTGAAATTGATTCACAGAGTTGTTGTGGTGGGATGTCTGTAGGCTCAGACTGTTTAGCTCGTTTAGGAGGAACAGGCTCTGGAGCTAGAGCAGCTTCAGTTGGTCTCTGACGTTTAGAAGTTGTTTTTGAAGTCGAGGACTTCGGCATTGAAGGTTTCGATTTGTGTGTCTTTGAGGTCTTAGATGATACAGATGGAGAATTGGAGTGAGCTAGTGTAGCCATTGGACGTTGTTTTGATGACTCAGTAACAGCTTTTTCCATTGCTTTGGTTTGAGAAGTGGCCTTACAGGGAGGTTGGGCCATTTGAATTGGTTGTAAGGATTGTTCCCAAAGTCAGAGATCTCGCCTCGAGAGGCGAGATCGAAGAATTCCACGCTTAAAATTTTTGCAATGGGTACAGGAGGAAGTTGGATGTCGTTCTCCCAAACAGAAAAGGCACTTAGCGTGTCCGACGGAAAGTGCGATCTTATTATCACAGATAACGAGTTGCTTAAACGGGCCCAAAGGGACTTTGAATAGGAGAAAATAATTGAGGAGAAAAACTGATGATTGAAGGGAGGGGTGAAGCGGCCGGAGGCCGAGTGAGGGGAAAGAAAAAATCTCTGAGGAGTTTGATCTAATAGATTAAAAGAAAAACGATTGATAACAGGAAGGAATCAAGAATAAGCTCTCTTTCTCCTTTACCCACAGAAGCAGAATTATGAGGCTCCCAATGCGGCGGTTGAAAGAAAACTGAAAGGGGAGCCTTGGCGCCAAGGTACTTATATGGGTTGGGAGGGGCATATTCTAATGTGTTTACTGCTACTGCAGAAGCTCTAGAATCTTCCGATGAGGCTCCGTGCAGGTGCAAATCACCCTGGGTGTGATTCACAGGGGCCATGAAGAACTATGTTTGGTACTGTTCATCACCTACAATTCTATACTATCCATTTTTTAAACCTTTCCTTACAATGTTTGAAGGTTTGAGCTCTAAGCTCTCCAAAGAATGGAATACTCTGAACATATGGAATATTTGCTTTTTCACTAGGGTGATATACCTACTGTTCTGATTTTAGAATCAAGGTAAAGATCTAAATGGCTTACCGCCTCCTTGATAATTTCAAATCTCTTTTCATCGATCTCAAAGGTAGCCATTTTCTCAATAATCTTCTTCAGCAGGATGTGTTGCTTGTCATTGTAACCTTTTACAGAAAGCTATAGAGAGAATGTATAAGCAATGTTTGCAATGTTTCTTTAAAAATGTTAAAATCGTCTTTCAACATAGGCAAAAGCACTTAACATAAGGAAACAGCTTCTCACACTTCAGCAAAAACCCTTATATTTTGCTTTAGTGGTATGAAAGCATCTGCAGTGTTTTGTTCATGTTTTACTAAGTTTTGGGACTTAAAATGCTTACTTAAGTAAAGTATTATGAAAGCAAAATTACAATACAGAATAAACACTATTATATGTTGCAAAGAAGGAAATGCTCACCATTTATTAGTTTAACAACCCTATCATGGTTTTCTGGATTTAAAAATAAGGAAAACAATGCAGTAATCTTCCAGAAACTGTGGAATATTTTTCCAAATGAACAATAGACATAGGTCAAGATTTTATTTATTTATTTATTTATTTATTTATTTATTTATTTATTTATTTATTTATTTATTTATTTATTTATTTATTTATTTATTTATTTATTTATTTATTTAAAAATCTAGAGCAAATGTAGCAGGATTTTCATTCTACAATTTCTAAAGCAGAAGAGTTTATAACATTCTTATTAAGAAAAATAGGAGATGTCGACTGCTTAAGACATCAAGGAAACAATTCCAGAAATTTATTGTATGACTGGACTAACCCTCATACACATAAGCAGTTATATCCAAATACAGTTTCTTTGAAATGTACTCTATTTTAATATTACATTAACTCTGCTTTACATTGACATAATACTCTCATCTTCTGCCTGCTTTGTGTGTGTGTGTGTGTCTGTGATTTAACATGTGACATATAGTAATGCAGAAAACACCTATATTTGGACAAATTGTCTGAATACGTGAAATGAAATATAATCAGAATCTCTGGATAGCTAATAGAACAGATTTTTGCAAATATTTAGTGGCTGAAGTAAACAAAATGGAAATAACTTTCCTAGAACCAGGCATGGACAAAGTTCACCCCTCCTTGGATTACAATTCCCAACATTCATCACTACTGGCTATGCTTACTGGTTGACAGAAACTGCAGTTCTACAACATGTGGAGGGCCATAATTTGACTGCCCATATGCTGGATGATCAGACAAATAAGAATTCACTAGACACAAGATATATCTGAAGATATGCTGCAACAATGTTGCTGAAGCTAAATAAGTCTGGGCTGTTGATTAGATAGGAGGTGAATGCTATGTATCTCACCGTAATTTCCACAGCAGAAGAACGTCAGAATGGAAATGGAAATGACAACAGAACAGTCAGCAAGTGCTTTTTAATATTAAAAATTGTGCTTGTATTTTCAACCAATTTTAGTTGAGGGGGGAAAACTATTTGAAGTTGTCCTACACTTATTTCACAGTTCCTAATGCAGAGTACATCAGCTTAAAATCTGGCTAAGGCTTTAAAGAGAACTGTGTTATTTTTGTATCCGATTAAGAAAGTCTAAGAAAGAAGTAACAAAGCATGAAAAATCCATTTGTTTAATGTTAAAAGAGCAATTCATAACAATTGTCTCATTCCAACATGCTTTATTTTCATAGTTAGTAGCATTTTAATCAGCTATAAAGTCTGAAAATGCAGTTTTTAGCCTACAACAGTTTTTAGCTGATGCCCCAACAGATGCACTATCTAATGTCAAAGGACACTCTAGTGACAATGGTTGCCTTTTCCCTTCTTCTTTTTCCTATACATTTTAATCTAACGACTAAGAGACAACAAAATTCAGTGTTCATTTTCAAGCAGTTCTTTTAAGATTTTTACACAAAAGAATAACAAATGCAAATTAGAAACACAGTATTAGTACATTACCAATTCACGAATAACATTCTAATCACACCCACACCATTCAGTCAATGGTTATATTACTGCATGAGGTTTTCTCTCTGTTATTATACAGATGCAAGGAAACACAAAACCAGTAGCCATGTTGCTTGGAATTGAAAAAGCCAAACATCTTCCAAGAGGCATTTAATTCTCAAGCCATCTCATTTCATCCTGTCTTTTCCCCAACTTACTTACAAGTATTGCATTCATTCCTGATGCAATGGCATACACCAAACCTGAGAGGCGTGCTGCATATGTATACTCTTTTAAATCATCCTTCAATAACCTGATTAACAGGTATGTCATGTTGCAATGGAGAGGGTCAGCATAAAGGTAGCGACTAACAAAAAGAAAGAAAAAGGATGCTTTGATACCTCAAGCAGCGACATGGTAAATGGATGAAGAAACATGACTGAAGAGTATGTATATGCAGCCTCATAACCAATATTTTCGGGAATGAAACACTACAAGAATAGTAAGAAATTTGTTTCTTCATTAGAAGTCTTGACTTCATATGTGGACAACAGAGAAGAATCTTAAATCCAATTAGGGTGTAATTTTATTTTACTTTTAAGTACAAAAAAAACCCTTGCTATAAATCTTGTGAATGGTGTAAAATGAAGGAAAACGTTTCTGAATATGAATGGAAATGCTGAAGATTTAAGAAAAGATTTAACTGAAAATTCAGATTATGAGAAAGTATAAGTAAAAATCAAGGTTGGAAAAAGGAATTAAAAAATTAGATTCTCAGTTGGAAAAGCCATTTCAAAAATTACTTCCAGAAAATCAAGTTTTGTACTTGCTTTTTGATTAGTGGAAGTAAATTTAAGGCTTTTAAGTTTCTCCTTGATTTGGGTACTTACATACATCCCATAGATGGTATTTTGGAGATCATAGTTCAAGCCAGCTAGTTCTGCTGCATATGCATACTCGTTGAGGGAGTCTTTGAGTAGCTCAAGGTACAAATAGGCCATGTTACAATGTAAGGGATCCACGTAAGCAAATGGGCTGGAAGAAAATGTTGAAAGGAAAATATCTGATGTAATTAACTCCCAATTCTGTGAGATCCTCCATAGTGGATCTCAAGAATACAATGTAAAAAGCCATTCTGGTGCTTTCTCTTATAAGCATATTAGGACAAACAAACACTCAGCGAAAAGAAAAACAGATTAAATAACTCCAGATGGTAAAAGACATATATACAGTTATATAAAACTTGATACTGAAATCATTACCTAGAAACACTTTTAGCCTTTGAGTTTGGCACACAGAATAATACTTAGGAACAAGTATGAAATACAGAAGCAATCTGCTTCTTTTTTTAAAAAGGTACTGTACTTAAAATCTCTGCATACTGACTCAGATCAAGTTACTAGTAGTTAATTCATGTATAGCAATGGCATATTTTACTTTCCTGTCATTAAGATGAAACTCTTTTAAGATACCTGCTGGTTCCATAGTTAGAAGAATGCCACAGTTGTGTGCCTAATTTTTTTAAAATACAGTGGTGCCCCGCATAGCGACGTTAATCCGTTCCGGATTAATCGTCGCTATCCGGAAACATCGCAATGCGGGTGGGAAAACCCCATAGAAACGCATTAAACTTCGTTTAATGCGTTCCTATGGGGTGAAAACTCACCGTTATGCAAAGATCCTCCATAGCGCTGCCATTTTTGCGTCCTCGGTAAGCGAGGAAATCGCGCAAAAATGGTTGCAGCGGCCATTTTGGAGCCGCCGATCAGCTGGCCAAAAATGGGGCCGCTTGGCCAGGAGGGTGGAGGAAGGCTCCTCCTCTCTCCTCCCGAGCGCATCCCGGCTTTTTTGGCCGGCTGACCGGCTGGCGATCGGGCAGGAGGGGGCGGGAAGGCTCCCCCTCCCCCTCCCGAGCGCACGGCGGCTTTTTCGGATGGCTGACCGGCCGACGATCGGGCAGGAGGGCGGAGGAAGGCTCCCCTGCCTCCTCCCCCATGCACGGCAGCTTTTTTGCCCCACTGGGCTCGCGTCGCAGCTGCCGCTCTCACCACCTCGCCGGCTTCCATCCTTGGCCGCCGCCGGTTAGCGGCACATCGCGCCCCACCACTTCTCTTGCTCTCGCTGGTATTGCTGCTGCTGCGCGTCTTGGCGCCGAGGAGGATTCCCTGGCAGCTGCTGGAGTGGAGAGCGGCGCTGGAGCGGCTGGTTCCCTGCTGGCCGCCTCAGCGAGGAGGAGGAGGAGGCTGTCAGGCACGTGGGAGGGCCACGAGCATGGCCGCGAGGGCTCCTGCTCCTGTCTCGAGGGCGGCTGCCTGAGGCGGCTGCCTTGCCGCCGGAGGCCTCCAAGTGCAGAGGGCTCCTCCTTCAGCTTTCTTCAAGCCTTTCCCCCGCTGCCGCCATTCTCCAAACGGCCTGGCACGGTTGGCGGAGGCTGCTTGAAACAGACGGAGGCGAGCGAGCGAGCCGGAGCCCCCCACGCTGTACAGGTAGTGGCGGTGGCAGCGGAGACGGGGGTGAGGGGTGGCTCGGGGAAAGCCGGGAGGCAGGGCAAGGCCCGGGTGTTCCCGGCGGCCCTCCTCCCAGCGGAGGCTCCTGCTCAGCTGAGCGGCGGGAGCTCCTGAAGGGGAAGCCCCCGCCGCTCAGCTGAGCAAAAATGCTGGTGGTGGCTTCCGAAGGACCGCGGGGGAGGGCTCCCCGGTGGTCCTTCCGAAGACACCACCAGCATTTTCCCCCAGTTGAGCGGCGGGAGCTGGTCAGCTGGGGGGAAATGGGCTATGGGGAAAAATCGCAAAGCGATTTTTCCCCATAAGCAACATCGCAATGCGATCGCAAAAGCCATCACAAAAAAGCCATCGCTATACGGATTCGTCATTAAACGGGGCACCCGTTAAGCGAGGCACCACTGTAACTAAATCATTGCCATTTTTCTTTCTGAAACATAATAATATCAGACCAGCTTTCAGGTTTAGTGATACTATGTAATAGATAACAATACATATTTGCAAGATCCCAAGGGGTCATATTAGCTTACATAGCCCTACAAAAAGTAAAGACAACTCAAAGACTCAAGTCATGTTTCAACAATATATCTTAATACCAGCACAACAAAACTGATAAACCAGTTTAAGATTAGAAATAATGTACACACAATAAGACCTACAATTTACTGTGGATATAAATACAGTAACTGCAGAAATACGGAACTATCAAAAGTAAGTTCTTCACACACAAAAAATCTTACTAAAGTATTCTTCCATCATTAGTCAAACACAACACATACTTTTCAGTATGTTAAAGCTATCTTACAGGTTTGCTTCAAACAGCGTAACTATGTTCAAAATCAGTCTCATGGGGTTTGTTAAAACGAAAACAACGGCAGAATGTTATACATATCATGTGATCCTCAAACAACCATATCAGATTTTCAAAGCAACTTTCCACATGTTTATGCTAGTTGTGCTCAATGCACCTTGCTACAGAAAGGGCTTATATTGGCTAGGAGCCTCTGTTTAGTTTTATTGGTCATAGGACACAATTTCATTTAGCTCTTAGGTCAATATTACATTATGCCTAAACTTGTAGTAAGTTATATAGGTTTCTCTTTTCATTTAGACACTTCGTGGAGAACTCTTCTGAAAAGAGATCACCATACCATGGCTGCAATCCTAAACACATTTAATAGAAGATAAGCCCCAATGAATACTTTGTGAGTGAAGATGCACAGGATTATATTGCAATTAAAATGCCTTCCTATAAAAAGAGATACAGGCCATATACTTTCCAAAGTGTTTCTCCCAACCAACTCAGCCCCATTGCTGCTTTTTAATTGCCCACCAACTCATCTATTCTGACCTTAAAGACCATCCTATGGCTGCTTAAATCTAATTCAATATCTCAAAGCTTGTTTTGTTTCTGAAGCAATACTTAAGAGAATTTGTTGAAAAACAACCATATTATTTTGTGTTTGGATGAGATGTGGTATTAGTATTCAGATGCTATATAAAGCTTGGCAACCTTTTTTTTTCTGTTGGCAACACAAGAATGATACTGCAAGACCAATTTCTAATGCTTTGAACTGCGGACACAGAACACATATTCCTCATTCAACACATAAGACACCCAAATTTACAACGGAAGAAATCATTAAGAGGTCTAGGCTAGTGTCATATACTGCTGGAATTAAGTCCCACTGAATTCAACAGGGTCTCCTTCTAAGCAGGCTTGCAAACGACTATAGTGCAACTGTTTTTGGCATTTATATATCATCAGCCCAAGAAGGGAATGCTTCTGGATACCGTGTCAACAATTAATCCTGTCCTTCAGTGTAGTAAGTCCACCAATTTCAATAATTCTTATTCCAGTAATACACCTGTAGTCCTATTTTGCTTACAAAAAAGTTAAGAGGCCTTTGTCTCTTGATGGATCTTTTCTCTCACACACTCTCTTTGGGTTCTTCATCTCAAACTCTGTGGCTCCCTTCTTCCGCCTCCCCCTTGGCTCTCCATATAACTCTCCCCACTGCTCTGTGTACCCATTTATTTGTTCAAAGACACTTGCTCCTGTGGCAAGGCTGAAATTCCAGTCTACCTTCTTGCCCAGAAGTAAGTCCAATTCACTTCAATGAGACACATATTTGATTGAAGTACTAGCAAGATGTTTGGGCAACTGCTATAGAATATTTCAAATAGCATGCAAAACAAGCATCTTCTGACAACAGAATGGATCAACTTCAAATTAAAAAAACCCATGAATCATGGATCTTTTTTTTTGAGGGAAGCAGTAGTGGGCATCTGAAAAATAACTACCAAACTAGCTATGAGCTAGAAAAAATTGTAGCAAAATGAGATAATGGGGGTGGGAAGTTGTTGTTTTTTAATCAGTACCTAAAACTTCAAAAGTACTTGTCCAACCTTCTCTAAATTTAGCACAGAGCAAGCCCGTATGTTCTACCAAATATTCTGCCAAATAGGTTCCTGATTTAAAAACCCATTCACAAATTAAAAATTTTTCTTTGGACAGGCCTCTCCTATCAGCAATGACTTAAAGAATGCTGTTTTAACTGGTAACACAATATGAAAGGTGCACTTCCCTGAACTCCCATTGTACAACTTTCATATTGCAATTCATGCTATCCCAGAAAAACTTTCCAACAGAAGTTAGCCTGTGTTGTGGAAAAAAGCTTTAAAAAAAAACTAATAATTTTTCTTGGAGAGTACCTGGGTGGCAATGTACCAGCACTGAAGAAAATACTGTCCTACTACATCCTATTTCTCAATCCAGCAGCATTCTCCTTTCTTTTTCCAATTGGCAATTGATGCCGTACCTGTAATCTCTGCAGTCTGCTCTACTTCTCCTCTGTGCATAGTAACAGCAAAGTAACCCACACAAGTTGAATAAGAGTATTTTCAACTTCAGTATTTGTCTCATCACAAGAGCAAAGTTCAGGGGGATACATGATTTGTGTTATGCTGAGCTCCTGATAACATCAGAATAGAACACACTGGTGTTTCCAAACTGGGCCTTGGAAAATGTGACCCCTTTTGGGTGTATGTGTCTGGAAAATAGCCTGTGTTATAGCCTAGCACCAGCACTAGATACAAAAAACAGACATTTAACAGAGGTCTTCTACTCTATTTCTGCACTTGGAGTGATTAAATGACCTACTGTACGTATACTCAGCACAGAGACATCACAGAACTACCTGCCCCAGCAGAGGCTCACTGGAATAAGGCAACACGAGAATACTAGATTCTGCAAATAAACAATAGAGACTTGGAGTTCACAGAAATTTTCAAATATTTCATCTGTTTTTTGTTCCTGACGAACTAACAATTCTCGCATAGCACAGCAGAAACAATCTTTTCATGTGCTAAATATTTTTTTTTTAAAAAAAAAACAAGAAAAGCATTAGACATCAATAATGCCATAGACAGTACTGTAAGGAAATGAGAGTGAAGCTTTATTCACCATAATTACATGAAGGGGAAGAAAGAGGTTGTAGTTCACTGGCCCTTATTTTGCCATTTAGAAGGTCATTGGGAATGCAACTGCAGGGTTCCGAGTAGTGGGTAATTACAATCAAGTGTAGTGAAAACTTAATTGGGTGTTAGGTTACTCATCCTGAATATCTGTGTTACTGGTAACACCTTCAGAGACTAAGGGTGTGGTTACACATTGAAATACTCTGGGGATTGTGTCAGGTTTAGTGTATTTGAAATTGATTTTTAAAAATCCATTACATGATGTACAACTGAGCACACATTTTTTTTGGTTAAGAAAGTGAGGTTTATTTAAACACCCACTAGGGGCTTGTACATTTTAACTCGATTATGAACACAAGTTCTTTTGAATCATTTTTGCATGTGTGCTCACCTGTGTCAGAGTAAATTGCATCTGTGGGGTCTGTCAAGTGGATCATGGGTTTCTAGCCTGCAGGGTAAACTTGCAGTCCAATCTGTTTATAACACTGATCTAACGCTATCCCAGTTTGAAAAAAAAATAAAACAAAGCAAAACAAAAACAAATATTAAAATCTGATGAGGGACCAGATTAAAAGTTGTCCCAGGACTATGCAAACAGTAACCCAGAAATCACATGAATACCATGTGACTTTAAACTGATTTCAAAATCCCCAATTCAGCTTCTATTTTATTTCCATAGTGTAACCTCACATTGAGTCTTCCTTTTTAAGGATATTACTTGAAGTGTTCCAACTGTGAGAACATTTCCAGAAATTGTGAGAGGAACAAAAAGGATAAAAAAGAGGGTGTACAGTGGTGCCTCGTTAGACAGTTACCCCGCATGACAGTTTTTTCGCTACACATTGACTTTTTGCGATTGCTATAGCGATTCGCAAAACAGTGATTCCTATGGGAGAATTTCGCTGGACAATGTTTGGTCCCTGCTTTGCAAATCGATTTTCATTAGACAACGATTTTGACAGCTCCCTCCGCGCTCACAAAACGGGTGTTTTCGGGACCTAAGCTTTGCAAGACAGCTATTTAAACAGCTGATCGGTGGTTCGCAAACCGGCTTTCCTATGGCCGATCTTCGCTAGACAACAATGATACTTCCCCATTGGAACGCATTAAACAGGTTTCAACGCATTCCAATAGGGAAATGCTTTTTGCTAGACAATGATTTCGCTAAACAGTGATTTCAGTGGAACAGATTATCATTGTCTAGCGAGGCACCACTGTATATAGTAAGGAATCAATGGAAGGAAGGAAGGAAGGAAGGAAGGAATCAATGAATGAATGAATGGATGGATGGATGGATGGAAGGAAGGAAGGAAGGAAGGAAGGAAGGAAGGAAGGAAGGAAGGAAGGAAGGAAGGAAGGAAGGAAGGAAGGAAGGAAAAGCTCCCCCTCCCCAAAATAAAAGGAGATGTAACCATCCCATAAAACAACTTTAGCTGTTGCGGAAGAAGTACAGCACATATTACAGCAAGTAGATCATAAGCTAATAGTATCAATCTACATAACAGTGTACTCAAAATATCCATGTCATCAAAGAACATCTGCCAAAGAAGACATTAATCTAAATCATAAACATGAGGCCCACTGAGCACACTGAAAGTTAATGATATTTGAGAATGGGAAAACAACAAGATGAATGGGGAGAACTGAATCTGGCCCTCCATTCCTCAAAACCAGATGATATTTTTCAGCCTAGAGACAACACATGCACAAAACCTGCTCACAGTTACACACATAATACTGGAATTAAAACCATTGGAAAATATGTTTAATACAATATAGGAGCATCTTGTCCTTCTAAAATGAAAAATGTTTTGTTAAATTACATAAAACTCTTCTAATCACAATGTTGTGTACCTGAAAAATTCGAAGTTGAGACAAGCTTTGGGTAGGAAGAATTTGTCATCTTGCTTGAACCACAGTTTGCTCATAGCTGTGTCCTGTATGGAAGATAATATATATTTTTTGTTACTTTACTCTACAAAATTGTTTTTTTTTATCATTTCAAAATGAAAGCATGGCCTCCATCACTAGTGAAAATGAAAATGTATAAATTTTGAATAAAAGAAAAATCCCAAATCGCAAACCATGGCCAAAGTGTGTCTGTCTTTTAAAGCGGCATGTAAAGGGATTATTTGCATTCATTTTTATCATCTAGAAATCTGTAGATTATTTATGCCTGAGTGTGAGTTAGGTATCGTGTTATGGAGCCAGAGGTTGGGAGTTCAATTCCCCACTGTGTCCAGTGAGCAAAGCCAGCCTATCTGTCCTTGGGCAAGCTGTACATTCCCACAATGCCCCCAGAAGAAGGGAAGGCTAACACTTCTGAGTGCTATCTTCCTAGAAAACTCAGAAGTGGGTTGCCACAAGTCAGAAGTGACCTAACAGCATACATTATTTAAAAAGCAGTGGCATATAGTATAGAAATGGCAAATTTCTGCTATTTAATGAAATACCACTTGTATTCTATGTCACACTCCCAAAAGGAACACAAGTAGCTGCTCGTCACCCAGTGGTAAATCGCTGCTCCAATTTATACCAGTGCATTAATGTCTGTATAAATAACCAAAGAGCAATAATTGTTTAAACAGTACTATGAAAAATTACTTCTTAATAAACCATTTTATCATTCCAAAGCACTTTAAAAAGTAACAGTACATATTGAAGAAATTCTAGGGCTTGGCAGTAGCTAAAATAATGAATTACTTCACTCTTTTGTGGTATAACCACAGCTTTTTAGTGACTTGAATAGTTACCGGGGAGTCCGGTGGCGGAGGAGCAATATGACATGGTTCAAGTGCCTGTTTATGCTCTGGAGAGCATTCTCTATTTCATTCTTCTGGTGGCCTCAGAAGACTTTAGGTTTAAAACATTCACCTATTTTATCCACATTTGAGACATATGAAATGGAAGCATTTCTTTTAAAAAACTGAAACAATAATGACAACTAATTTCTTTGAGGTGATGCTGGTGCTGGAACAATGACTGTAACTAATTACTTTTTTAATTTTTTAAGCCTTTGAAAAATTCTGCCTACTATTACCACATACAGAAGATGTATACCTACCTTAATAAGAGTAGGGTACTGTGGTGCATCCTTCTCTAAAGGTACTATTTCAAAGTTAGTAGGAATGAATTCATTCTTCATAGGGAGCTTGAATTTTCCATTAAGATCAGCATTTTGCCATTTCTGTATGAGAGGTGCAAGCAAAAATATTTTTGATATTATTTAATCAACATAATTTTTTTAAAATCACAATTATAGCTGTGCTATCTCAAAATTCATTACTAAAACTAAAATCGTCATCATTTAGTCGTTTAGTCGTGTCCAACTCTTCGTGACCCCATGGACCAGAGCCCGCCAGGCCCTCCTATCTTCCACTGCCTCCCGGAGTTGTGTCAAATTCATATTGGTTGCTTCGATGACACTGTCCAACCATCTCATCCTCTGTCGTCCCCTTCTCCTCTTGCCTTCACACTTTCCCAACATCAAGGTCTTTTCCAAGGAGTCTTCTCTTCTCATGAGATGGCCAAAGTACTGGAGCCTCAGCTTCAGGATCTGTCCTTCCAGTGAGCACTCAGGTTTGATTTCCTTTAGAATGGATAGGTTTGTTCTCCTTGCAGTCCAGGGGACTCTCAAGAGCCTCCTCCAGCACCACAGTTCAAAGGCATCAATTCTTTGGTGGTCAGCCACTACTAATGTATTAAATTATCTGGTATGAATAACGTTTTACAACCAACAAAGCAGCACTCAGATTTTTCTTTTCATGAAACCACAATTACAGGACATGTCATGTTATTTGAAGATTAGTTGAAAACATGCTGTAGTAACCAGCATGTTGAATTACTATGGGATACTCTATGTAGTGTCCATCACCATGTGAGCAACTGTTTTGTCAGTGTTGGTTTTATCTAAAGTTAAAACTCATCTAAATGTTCAAGATACTGTAATCTCAACATTACACAGTTCGAGAGAGCTTGGGCACTTCACACATGGAAGCAAGTTTGTACGTATAGGGAAACACATCCACAAGTAAGTGTCTAGCACATGATTTCACTTTTATACACTGCAATTGGGTTTGCAAAGGATCCTTTATTAAAACCTAAAATTCATGCAGACTCCAGACCACCCTGCTTCTACAGTACTTCCCATAACTGCTCATCAGTCAGATATTATATTTTTCAAATAAAGGCCCCCACAGACATTGCAGTGGCAGCACACCATGCAGAATGCAAAGCAAGATATCAATGTTAAAACATCATCCTAATTTTAAAGACAATATTCACAACATGGACAGAATTGCGGTGCAATATCTATTGCACAGCAGTGTAAAAGATCTAGACAGCTTTCCTATATAACTTTACCTGTGGCCATCTCACTTCACCTGTAAAAATACTTTGTGTTTCACAGCTAGGTCTGGCAGAATGAAGTTATTTGATAGGCATTTCAAACATTAATTTAATAAGCCAATTAACCAATAAGACTATTCATAGACCATTTTATTACAGTGGAATCTACAGTATTTTGGACACCAACACTTGTGAATAATTCCACTGATGCAAAGCACATACTGTATGCAAGCAACATTTGGCAATGACTGAACAATATATTTTAATAATTCATGTAATACAAGTTTCTGTGCTACTAAAATACAAAGTTAACTTTTGAAAAATATTTTCAAGAAATATTACAGATTTTCTAAACACACCTTAATCACTTCATCGGAAATTGCTTCTTGCTTGTATTGTGTTCCATACCATTGTTCTGTTCTATCAGTTTTCCCTTCAAAAGTTTTAGAGACTACTGCGACCCTAAAAGTTAAATCAAAGCACAATGAATAACCAAATGTTCTTCCTTGAAAAAAAGCTATAAAAATAATTTTGCTTGCTCACCAGTTTTTTTAAAGTGTATACCTATTGTTCTAGGCTTTAATACTGCCTTTTAATGATGTAAGATGCCTCTTTATTCATTGCTCTTAGCTTTAAACATTGTCTTTTAATGATATTAACCACCATTGTACATTCATTGTTTTCAACTATAAACATTGTCTTTCACTGTTGCAAGCCACCTTGGGTCCTTTTCAAGGAGAAAGGCAGGGTAAAAAAATATTTTAAATAAAATAAATAAACTCAAGGTGAAATGCCATACAGACCAACCAAAGAATCTGCACGCTTGCTTCTCTCAACACTGTATTTTTGAGATTATTATTTTTAATATAATGATACTGTTAGAAATTTAGTTACCATTGATTCAGCTATATTTACTTCCTAACCAGGAGGCTAAAAAATGTATGAAGGACTAAAAGCAAAGCTGAAAAAGAAGGTTGTAAATTCTCAAGGGAATGCTCACTCCTATTTTTTATTAGTTGGTATCAGAAGACTAGGTGTATTTTTCAAAATAACTGAAGCTGATCAAAGTACAAAAGGTCAAAATACTGTAATTAAGAGTGATGCTGTTGTAGAGACTGAACAGTAACTCTCAATGCAATGGCTATACTGCATAACGTTCAGTCACTGTCTAGTTCCTCACCAGTCTTCTCTGACAACACACTAATTCCATCAAAAGCTAAGTCTTCCACCTCAGACTAAGAGATGTATAGCAAAACCAGGAGTGACAAAGCAAAGTCATCAAAGGCATATTCAACTGTGCAAGAAGTATACTTAACGTTGCCTGCCTTGAAGACAACATGGGTCATTTCTCTCTCTCTTTGATCTTCTGGAAAGTGCTCCATGCGAGTTGTCACCTTGTCCCAGTAAAAGAGCTGGTATCTACCAAATTATGTCTGATGATCAGCAAAAGAATACAGAAAGGGCCGCAACAGCATAGGAACTTCTCCCTATGAAAGCTAAATGCCAAACTTTGTCAGACAGTGCAGTAGAAGATATTCTCTCTCCTTATAAAAACTGTAACTATGGATTTAGGAGCACGATGTTTAAGCAAAAGAATCACAGCCTTCTTTTTGGAAGGGATGGAGATAGGTATCAAGGATGGCATGATTCTAAAGATGAGAAAAGTTGAAGTAGTAGCTGATGACAACAGTACCAAGGATAAAATTAAGTACCAAAAATACCACAAATGTAGGTTGTGTGATAGTGGATGTGAACACTTGGGAAAACAAAAAAGATGAAATAGAAAACATAGGTGGCTTATGGAGTGGTAACACTAAAGTCCTTGATCAACATAAGGAATCACAGCAAGTTTTTAACTAAAAAATCCTCTTGCACTTTCAAAATATTGGGTGACTTTCAAATAGAAACCATCTGAGAAAAAAACGCAACAGCAGAAATTGCATTTTCAAGCAAATAAGACCTTACCTGAACATCACTATTTTGCTAGGTTGAATCAACAAACCTTGACAAAACTTACAAATCCTGGTGTTATGTTCTCCTCTATAGAAAAAACACATTTGTGTGCCCATCTATGAGAGGAATTTTCCCTCTACACTCAGAACAGAGCTTGAAAAATGCCCCAGGGGGCACAAGCCTCTAAAAAGAAAGGAGTAACAAAAAACTAAAAGGGAATTACGACACCCCCCAAATAATAAAAAGAACAACAAGAAGAAAAGGGAAACTCTATTAGAGATGGCTTCCACTATATGCTACCACTGTGGGAGATGATGTAGAATTCAGGAATAGTGTGTGCTATACATAAGAGGAATGGGCTACCACTCTAACTTTGATTCCATATAGGGCTCTGAACAGGCACAAACCCATACATGTGAGGCACAGAGATCACACACAAAAAAGTCTATCTTTGTTTCTTATACTAGAATAAGTGTAGAAAAAGTGTAATTTTGTGTAATATTCCCCAGATGGAGAAACACTGCACAGCACTATGATGTACTGTGTATATTCAGTTGTTCTCTTTCCCTCCAACACAAAAGCAGTATATATGTATCAAACAAAAGCACTCTTCCTTCACTAAATCAAGATGCTGCAAAGTGCTATGGCTGTTGTAGACTTCGAGCTTCTGTAAGACAAAAACACCTGTATACATGTACAGCAATACTATGCACAGACAACAGGGAAGGAGAAATGGGTGGCCAGGCAAGGGAATATCATCAAAACCTTCATTACCCATCTGGTGTAATAATTTGTTTTGTCACCCTCCACAGAGCTCTTTATTGTTTTGGATTAACATAGCTATCTTTGTTGAATGCCATAGAAAAAGGCTATCGATCCTTGAAAAGTATCACTGAAGACTGAGAATTGTTGGACACACCTGAAATATTTTTTACTGTTTCTGATTTTCCTTCTCACAAAGTTATCATCTTATATAATACATTCATACTACTCCTGAAGACACTTTCCAGCATTTCTGAATAGAAATTGAAAGAAAAAAAAAAAAAGGAGGGGGGGAGAGAGACTCAAGCCATTGAAGTTTTGATCCATGATGGAATAGCCGCCCAGAGTGGTAGAATATACCAGATGGGCGGAATATAAATAAATAAATAAATAAATAAATAAATAAATAAATAAATAAATAAATAAATAAAGAAAGAAAGAAAGAAAGAAAGAAAGAAAGAAAGAAAGAAAGAAAGAAAGAAAGAAAGAAAACAGAACATTTTTCTGCCTGCACCTTTCCAGCAGTAGGTAACTTTTAGCATATTTCAATGTTTGTTACTGATTACATCTTTAAAAGAAGTGTTTAGTAAGGAGCTCCTGTTGATTTTTCCAGAAGCTACAGAGATAATTTAAACATAAGAAAACAAGAGTAATTAGCATTTATATTGCCAATTATAAATGTGGGGAAACATTTATTGTCAACGTTGTTCAGTAGCTCAGAGCTAACTGGTAGCTATCTGGAAAAATAAAGGACAGTTGGGACTACAGAACATTTAGGATTTGAACCTTTAGTACAAACAAACCTTAAAACAACGAATAGAACTGAATCAGTGGCAGAAATAAGTAGTAGTTTTTCATTTTAATCTTATGCTCAGCTGCCAAATAATGTCTCAAGATGGAAGATTTTGAGCTACAAATGAAGCACCCGACACAGCCTTCTTTCATGTTATATATGAATACAAGGCACAATACAATCATATGAGTGATGCTTTATTTCCCTTTGAAATTAGTTTCCATGGTAACAATTCTGTCCCTGGTATTGAGAATCACTGCTTATCTAAGTGTTTTCTTGTGTGCACTCCCACAGAACCATGGCTTCAGAATTTTTTTTTTAAAAAAAACACCCAAAACAGAACGGTCAATTATGTACACAAAGGGTGGAAGTCTTCCATTATAACATGAATTATGGTGGCAAAATGACAGTGATATTTATCACGACATGAAGATTATTTTACTTTTACTCCATACATGAGTTCCCTAATAGATGACATTTTTGTTGTCAATGGACAACAGTGTTTTTCTCTCTATAATAAGCTAATCATAAAAATCACAACACCAAGAAAAGATTAAGTCACCACATTACTAAGGATAAGATTAAATGTAGCTGAAATGAGGGCCAAGACTGCCAACACCTTCTAGTTCTGGTTTTATGTAAAGACTGACTGGAAAGATTCTATAAAAGCTACAAACCATGATTGAACTCTGACAAATAATTTGCAAGAAGAAAGCATTCAGCATTCCTACACTTGCTCCAATGTAAGTATAGGGTTCAATTCAGAAGATTCCTAGCTTGTATTCTGGGAGCATTGTGAATGGTGCAGCAAGGCAAACTCCTTGTTGTGTTTTCAAACACAGCTTTCATCTTGTTCTCCAGGTTAACACCAATCAATTTGCTCAGAATACCAAAGCTGCAAATTATAAAACCAAGATCAGAAACCACACTTCAAATCACGTTTTCTGAATTGGAAGTAAAGCATCCAGAAGAGTCAGTAACGATGATATGAAACTAGGATAAAGTACAATAAAACTGAATGATAACTAGAAAAAAAGAGGCTCTTTGTTGTCTGAATGTTATAGAAGTCACATATATAATGAAATTATCAGTATTATCCTCTTCTTTATCTATAGCCACACTACAGAGTATCTGTATATAGATACTAAGATAGATTCTAAGTACTTTTTTTCTTCCTTGCACAAAATAAGAAAACCTAAGCAGTTATGGCAAACAGTTTTTGTTTGTCTTTTATTGTTTTGGATGTAATACAGTTTTTATCCACCAATTCACCAAGCATCACTATATTTTCATCTTAATCATTGAAATATATCAAGATAGCTTACCGGACATTTTCAGGTCTCAATTTATCTAACACCATTTCTATTAAATCAGGTCTAAATTCTTCAAGCAAATATTCAGCAGCAAGAACTTCTTCTATAGGATAGTACTAGAACAAAGGAAATGTTAACCCTTCAGTCCAAATAAACAAACATAATTAAATCCACTCTGCATTATATTCAAAAGATGAAAAGGGTGTCAATTTGGAATGCTATCAGCAATTCAGAACAGAGGGCATGACTCTATGAATACTGACATCAATGTCAAAGATAAATATGTAGTAAATGCTGACCCCTGGAGGACATTTTTGCAGTGAACAGAAGGAACAGAGGAAGCATTTTATACTCCAGATATACTGATGGAGCAATATCTCAAGAAACCAGGAATTGTAGCAGGAGTCTTAAAAGAGGAAAGGAGTTCAGTACTTCTTGAAAGGGAACAGAGCTCATTACTGAGCATATGGCCTCACAGCTAATTTGCACACTAATAGGTTTTTTTGCTATACCTGTCTGGGACCGGAGTAATCAAAGTCACCATACAACATTTCCTATGGCTAGGAAAGTTGTATCCCTCCAAATTTGCTAAATTCCCATCAACCTCTGTCAATGTGCCCAGCGCTGTGGGATGACGGGAGCAGAGAGTTAATTTACAGACAGAGGGCCACCTTCTGATCTAAAACAAAATCTCAGAAAATACTGTAAAATCTATTCTGAAGAGAAAGATGAAAATATTTTTAAGAACTGTGCCCCCCTTGGCAAAGGGAAATTGATTACTTAACACCCATTCTCCCTGGAGGAACAGCGGAGAAATGAACTCCGAATCTCTGACTTTGCAGCCAAATACCTAAATCACTGAACTATCCAGCCAACTTGTCAATATAGTACTAGATATTTTCTGAACTGGACTACTCATATCAGCAGAACACAGAGGCTGACCTGCCCACTTCAAATGCAGAATGATAGATTTCTTTACAAGTACTGTATAACTCTTGCCCAACTCTTTTTGTTAAGAAATATTTTAACATATTTTAACATATTTTAACAACTAAAAACACTGATGTATAGGCAGGCCTTCCCAACAGAAAATTCCTGACGATCTTTCTTTTCCTATATCTCTCTTCGATTTCTATCTTAGTTTTGGTGCAATGTTCTTAAAATTATATTGTTCTTTTTTATTGTAAGCCGCCTAGAGTGGGCTAATACGTCCAGATAGGCGGGATAGAAATAAAATAAATAAATAAATAAATAAATAAATAAATACATAAATACATAAATAAATAACATTATTCTCTAGCTAGTACCACATTTTAAATCTATTAACGTAAGGACAGTAGGACTGCAATATCCATGGGGGATTGATTCCAAGCCACCCTACCTGCAGATGCTATAAATAGCATCGTCTCCGGTTCTCTCTAGTGGCCAGTTCTGGTAATAAATCTTGGAAATGGTTTCTGGATTTTTAATTTAATATTATCAGGCAGTGGATAACTGAAATCTGCGGGTACTGATCCTTCAGATACAGCAGCCCTGCTATACATAAAAATAAAAATGTGCAACTTACATGCAGCATCCCTCCGAGTTTGGATGTATAACCTCGGGGTCTTTCCTTATCTTTAAATCTGAATGCTACAGCATTTAAGTCCTAAAGCATCAAAGAAATTAAAGTTACAGCACTCTCCTGTTTGCTGCACAGATATGTCAGACTAGTATTATTAGAAAAAGGCACTTTAGATCAGTGTTTCTTAACCTTTTTGAAAGAAACGCCCCCTTGAGCCATTGAGGAAGTTATCATCACCCCCCTCCCCGCGGTGATGATATCTTTTATTTGTTTGTTTGTTTGTTTGTTTGTTTATGACACTTAAATCCAATGACCCCTGAAAACAAAATTCAATTCCAAGAAAATGAAATGCCCCAAAAAAGTAACATTTAATGATTTAGTTGCAAGCGAATTTTAAGACGCAAAAAGAAATATAAAAAGGGCATAAAAACAAACCACAATGCAGGAACTAAAAATTTCAAGACGAAAACTCTGAAACTAAATTAAGATTGGAGGAAAATATATATTCATGCACACTGTAAAAAGGCTGCAGCCATCTTAACAGGTTTGGCTTGCTCCAGCGCCCCCTACCGCCCCCCTTCTGCTCCAGCGCCCTCACGCCGCCCCTTTTCGTTCTACCGCCCCCCTGAAAAATGAAATCGCCCCCTGGGGGGCATTATCGCCCACATTAAGAACCACTGCTTTAGATGATACATTTAGTTTCAACTTTGAAGCTACACACTAACTCAATAAACATGATGCAGTTTAATTAATTAATGCTACCAAAATAAGAAAATAGCTGAAAAACTATGTAAGTAATTACAAAGTATTTATGAAGAAGAATGAGCAAACCAGTAAAAAGTAATGTTACTACTGTAATCTTAAAATTGATATAACCAAACATGCCAGGTGAACACAGGGCAGGAACTGCAAGCTACAAACCTTGCAAAGTAAAATGAACAGATAAGGGCAACTCTCAGACAGACAGACACGTTTCTATGACCATGTTCTAAATTAAATAAACATTTTATTACATAAACTCATATAATCAAATTCATATAAACTGTTCCTTATTAAAGTCAACTTAAGGCCTGAGAACCATACGTGGCCTTTAGAAGTTAAATGTGCCCTTCATTTCCAGCACCACTTTGGGTATCTATTCAAGTGCCAAACTTACACAACAATACGCTAGATAGTCTTTAAAGTGCCACAAAATTCTTTATTGTTCTGGCTGAAGTAGACTAACATGGCTAACACTCAGGAAATATTTTTGTAGATATGACATACCTTACATTCTTGAAAAACCCACTCCTGAGGTCCTTCTGTACGTAGTTTTTGAATATACTGAAACATGTGTAAAATAATATCTTCCACATGTACTTAAAAAAGAAAGAAAGATTGCATGCATAAGCAGTTTCTGAAGGGAACACAATCTTAACACCTTAAGGCCAAAATAGAAACTGTACAGAAGATCTGGGATCAGAATTTCCTTTCCAGAATTAAAAAACTTAAAATTAATGAGCAGGACTGTACAGCTGCTTTCAAGCTCAGGGGACTAGTTCTCTGAGAAAGGGTGTTTTTTCTTTATTTTCCATTCCCTTTCCTAACACAAATATCCCTTTTGCATCTGTTCTTATCTCCAAGAGTAGAAAATGCATCTTCAGTCTCACATCTACTTTGGCCTTTAGAGTTCCAATTAGCAGTTCTTTATATTACTTTAGTACAAGGAATAAAAGTTTCAACAGAAACTTGAAAGAATTAAGATTTTAAAGAAGTATTATACAATACTTCCAACACATTCATATGCAAATGTAGAACACAGACAGGAAAAAACAGTAAGAAGAACACAAGTCAATACTGTGATATACATAGTGGACTCTGTTTTTCAGAGTGAAGCACTACTGATCATGAAGAGGTATCATGCAACCAGTTTCTTAATATTTTAAGCAGAATTAAATGTGCCAGGAACATAGAGGTATGAGTGCTAGGAATATTTAGAAGCAGAAGTATAATTTTTACATTTATACAGTTAAGATAGTCTGTGTGGCTTTCATCCATGAAAGGAAGAAATAACAATTGCATAGTCAAAGCATTTTGTAATTCTGAAATTATATATGATGGGACAACATGCCTGATTATTAATTTGTCTCCCACAAGCTATTTCAGTAAGGATCTTCTAGAAATTATTTCTCATTGTTTGATATATAAAAAGCCTTGATAAAGTAACTCATTTGAATGAAGTTTGCTTTAAACACTAAAACAAAAGAATGCAAAAATGTATTTACTTACAAAGTCCTTCTTCAGTAAGGTCAACGTTAATGATGAAAAACATGAAGCCTCTAGCACCTTCTTTTTGGCCTCCAACCAGTGTATTTACCCAGCCTACAAAATGAAATATACTCAATAATTCACGACAGTTGATTTTTGTCTTCTAAATTAATTGCTGGTGTGTGCACAAAAACGTGACAAATATGTGTGTGTTGGTCAATATTTGTCACTTAAGATTATAGAGAAACAGATGAAATGGATGTAATGAGATCACAAACATACAACAATTAAATGTGTCAGTATGAGAAACAACAGCATAGACTACAAGGGAGATTTGAAAGCAAGCATTTGGTCTTCCAGATGTTTTGTGGCTTAACTACATGACCATGGTTAAAGATTCCAGGAACTGAAGTCTAAAACATCTGGAGGATCAAAGATTAAGAACCACTGTTCTACAGATGTACTGTTTCAATTCAGATTATTTTCTTTTTTGCAAACAGCTTCCTCCTCCCTTTCTTTTGTTCTTGTTTCTATGCTACTGTGCTAGTTCATGCTTTTTCCTCATTCCATAATCTGCTGATAGTTCTTGCTTTAAGGAGCTTTAAGAAGTGTTAAAAGATGGGATAACTTACAATGGAATAAAATGAAATATCTTTATAGTACTTTAGCCCTTAACATTATATTAATTTAGAGGCATTAATCAACTTTAGCAAGGGGATTGTTTTTAATGAAACACATTAAAAGCCAGTTCACTTCTTGATTACCTGTGATGGAAAACAGACATATTCAGTGTGCTACAGACTGAAAACTAATTATAAATTATATAATTTATCAGTAGTCAAGAAAAAGGACCTCTAAATATGTTCTGACTGTATCCCCCTTCAAATGTTTATGCTAAAGGAGTTAAATCTTACAATTATTTGGCTGGATTTTTGTTTCTTTCTTTTTACTCCCTTATTATTACCCCAGCTCTATATACTACCTCACTAATATACTAGCTCCAAACTACCTGTGGTTCAAGTCTCTTATTTCAGAAATATGATAAACCAACAGTACAAAATTTATAGCCCAATATCTTCTCTGCAAACAAGCTCTCCTTTTTCATATTAAAAGTTCACATTATTAACTACAGTCGTGCCTCGCTTAATGATTGTCTCGCTTAACGAGGAAATCGCTGTACGATTAGGTTTTTGCGATTGCTTTTGTGATCGCAAAACGATGGTTTAAATGGTTTTTTTCGTTTAATGATGATTGGTTCCCTGCTTCGGGAACCGATTTTCGCTTTACGACAATCAGCAAACAGCTGATGGTCGGGGTTCAAAATGGCCGCCGGCTGAAGAAAATGCCCCCCGCTGTTTTCTAGGATGGATTCCTTACTTTACAGGCACCGAAAATTGCCGCTGTATGGAGGATCTTCGCTGGACGAGCAGGTATTCAGCCCATTGGAACGCATTGAACGGTTTTCAATGCGTTTCAATGGTTTTTTTAATCTGTATTAAATGTAACTGTGACAATAAGATGACAACTTCTGCAATTTTCCAATGCGCTCCCCTTTCTTGATATAACAGTTAAAGAAAACTGCATCAAGTTCAGTGGACGAATACTGTCACATGAATCCTTGGAAAAAATCATAGCAGTATTCCTCTTTGCATCCTAATTCCAATAAAAAGGACCATAGAAATATTCCTTCTGCTTTTTCATATAAGAAATGCTGATCCACTGATTAAAGAAAAGGTAACCTAGGATTCCAGTACTATAACAAGACATTTTCAAGAGTGTTATATTGAAATACAGTATAGGTATTCATTTCATTGTACATGTTATTTTATTTATAGTCTTTTAAACTAAGTTTCAATCCAAAAGTATTCCAGGGTGCTATACTAAGACAAAAATAAATGAATCATATCGACATAAATAAAACAGTATTCCACAACAATTCAAATAAGTCAACATTTTTAAAACTGCAAAGCAAGAAGTGGCAACACGACTACTTAAAACTCCTTGACGCCTTGATCTAGCTGTACTTCTTTTTAAAGGCATTCCAAGTTGTTGAGCCACATCATAAAAGACTCTGCAACTAACATAACATCCTTCAGCAAAGTATCTGGAGAAGAGCTTCTATCACCTTGGGGCTCACAGTAGGCAACATCATGTTGTAGGGTTCAATCATCTCACGAACAAATTGAAGAACAGAAGGCTGAAGTAATTTTTTTCAGATCTATTGTCCACAGTTCCAGAGTGAAATACTATGAGCCATCTTTTACTTATTTCCCTTACCAAAGGAAACACTCCTTCCATCTTTTAAGGGACTAGCCTCTAGAAACACTTGATCCAAAACATCATAATATGCCTAATGATTCAATGTCAACTCTCTACAAGTCTTACCTTTAGCCTTCAGTTCTGATAAAAGACTTCCTGGACCTTCATGTCCAATAAGATGACCAAGATAATGACCAGGGTTTGATTTATAGTACTTCTGAAGGTCTGGTATTGGAAATGTGACATAAAGATTTCTAATATCTTTAATGGGCACCACTTGGTAAAGTTGCTGTGAAATAAAAATGAGTATGTCTGATTTAAACGTAATCCAACAGTTTGCCTGAAGTGTTTAGGGGATTATTTTAACACCCACATATACTACCGTGTTTCCCCGAAAATAAGACAGGGTCTTATATTAATTTTTGCTCCAAAAATGCTTTAGAGCTTATTTTCAGGGGATGTTTTATTTATTTTTTCCATGTACAACAGTCTATATTTATTCAAATATAGTCATGTAATTGTCTTCTGGTTGCTGCACAAGGGTGGAAGGTGGGGTTTCACTTAACTGGGGCTTATTTTGGGGGTTGGGCTTACATTTCAAGCATCTTGAGAAATCATATGAGGGCTTATTTTCAGGTTAGGTCCTATTTTGGGGGAAACAAGGTGAACACAATTCAATACTACCTATTATTTATTTCATGCAGAGACTATAACATAGTATCAATATTGCTTACAAGCAGGGATGGGGACTTGTGAATTGCAGTTGAGTCTGACTTAAGTAGCACCAGCAACTTGACTTAGAATTGACTGTTTTTTTTAAAAAAAATATTTGGACTTGACTCACAACTTGGACCCACTTTTTTAGAGACACATTTTAAAATCCCTATTATTTAATGGTGACCTGCAAGGATTCGAAAATGCAAACCCAATTCTTTTTTAAAAAGAGGAGGACGTAGCAACAGGGAGTGAAGTCTTCACTTACCTTCAAAGAGGCAGCCTTGATGGTTTCCTCTCGTGAGCGTGAAGGGCCCACCTTTCTCCTCCTCCTCTTCTTTAGGCCACTTGGAGTAAGGAGGAGGAGAAGGAAAAGATGATGGCGCTCCTGCTGAGGACGCAGCAGCCTCAGAGGCAAGGGGGCACATCCTCAGAGATAGCAGGCCCAGTTTCTCTTTCAGGAGCTGGCTGCTGCCTCCACCCTCTACACTGATCTGTCAGCTGGGTGTTGGCTGTGTGGATGGAGGCAGCAGCTGACTCTTTGAAGGGATGTCCAACCTGCTGCCTCTGAGGATGTTGGCTGTGGCAGGAGCAAGTAGAGGTACCCAGCAGCAGGGGGGCATCAGTGGCACCAGTGGGTGCAGTGGCAGTGAGAGGCACGGCAGAAAGGCTTGAGACTTGATGGAAGACTTGCCAACATCCCTGCTTATGAGCATTTCCTATGAAAACAATTACTACACTTTCAGGAACTGACTGATTCTGCATGCGTAGAACAACTCTGACCCATGTAGTACTTCATTGTCTGGATGCAAAGTAAATTTCTAAATGAAAGTGTTATACAGTTTCAAACCCACCCGAAGATGTTCTTCCTGGAAAGGATGTTCAGGGAATTCTGGTAACGGAACATTTTTGTTCTCTACTTCAGAGAACAGCTTCACTACCAAGCTTGTTAGCTCATCTAGAGATTCTGTTTAAAAGGGGAATGGAGGAAGAAAGTTATTCAAAATGAAAATGATCTCTCCGTCTTCTCATTTTAAAGAAAGCCCATTAAGCAGGAGTTTAAGAAAAGCTACATATAACTGAATGAATCTTTATAAGTTAAATAAATTAAATAAATAAAAAATAATCACACTTGATAAACACAAATTCTGTTTCTACATTCTGTACATTATTGTTATTATTACCATTACCATTATCATTGTTATCATCGTTATCATCGTTATCATCGTTATCGTTATCGTCGTCATCATCATCATCATCATCATCATCATCATCATCATCATCATCATTATTATTATTATTATTATTATTATTATTATTATTATTATTATTATTATTATTATTATTATTATAGGAATTGCATAAAGGGTACAAGGGATAAAAGGGATTAAAAAGTGGGAAAAGGAGAAAATAAAATATATTGTCATCAAATCTTATTGTTCGCGTTACAATGTCTAATCAACTTTCCGCATTTGTAAAGTTTAATTGCCCTTCTAGATTTCCACTTAGTTTAGTTCTATATTTATCAAGCTCTATCTACTGACTCAATCATTTGTATAATATATCCCATCTTTCAGTTGCCTTTTGTATTGGACAGTTTTTCAGCACTTCTGATAAAATGTCCATCTCTGCTACTTCCCAAATCTTCTCCAAGAGCTCCTCTTGTTTCAGTATCTCTGGTTTCTTCCAATTCTTAGCACAGAGAATTCTAGCTGCTGTAATTATATGTATAACTAGGCAACTCTTTGTCTTATCTAGATTGTCAGGTATAATATTCAGTAGAAACAATTCTGGATTTAATGGAATATTACAGAGCAATATTTTTTTGTAACAGAGTATGCATTGCTATCCAGTACTGCTTCACTTCTCTAAAAGTCCACCACATGTGGTAAAAACTTCCTCTTGTGATTTACACTTCCAACATACATCTGATACCTCTGTACAGATCTACGATAGTTTTTGGAGTCATGTACCACTTATAAAACATCTTATATATGTTCTCCTTAAAGTTAACTGATTTTGTGAGCTTTATATTATTTTTCCATATTTGTAACCAATGGTCAATATCAATATTGTGCCCTAGATTTTGTACCCACTTGATTATACATTATTTTACAATCTCATCTTGCATTTTAATTTCAAGCAAATAATCAAATGTTTTTCTTGATTACCTTCTTATTTGAGCCCAACAAATGTTTATCAAATACCATTGGTTCTGTATAGAAGCCCTTTATTTTATCTTTTGTATACCTGGATTCCATTTGTGCTCTAGACCACAGTCTATACTTTTAATGCAACATAATATATTCTGCCTATAATTAGACATGTTCTGGAATAAACAAATATTGGCTGTAATCCTGTAGTAAATTGCAGCTACAATAGGCCCACTGAATCAGCAGAGATTTGGTACATCAACTCCTATGCAAATCCTATTGATTTAATGGGCCTACTTACCACTAGATTTCAACCACTGGATTTGAACTTAAAACACAGAGAAAGCACAAAGAAGTTAGTAAGCACTGTGGAACTGTTACTCAACAAAGCCCTATACAGCCATGCTCTTGTTTCTGGAAAATAACCATGCATTTACCCTGGATATCTCAATGCTCAGATATAGGTGAAATACCTATATTTTATAGAAGCACTGGTATATTTAGAATACCAAGCTCTACAGATACCAGAACTTTTGATTAGTGAAAGGGAACTGAGGATCCTACATGAGTAGAAGAGCATGCACAGTACAGGATATTGGCTTAACAGATCTTTAGCCTAGAATGTTCCAAGGAGTTTCATACAGGTGCAAAAAGAACCCACATATCTGATTCACAGAGACCATGAAAAATCAAAATTTCAGGTCTCCTTAACTCTTCATCAGGTAGAGATGGTATGAAACTTGGGTTGAAAAGAAAAACTTCAAACATTTGGCCAGATGTTCATGGCTCATGAAGCCAGACTGCTAACAAGGCAAAATGGAGGTTTAGATTCCACATGAGACAGTGGCATCACTTTGTACTCTTCTCCTACTTTGTTCTGGCAAACATAAAAAACTCATTTTACTTTCAATAGTTTTGTGACCTAATAAAAGTACGGTCCAAAACAACAAATACTATTAAAAGCTAAGAACAATGCATTACTACGGCATTAAAAAAGAATTAAACAAATAAAATATTAAAAGTAGCCAAAAAAAAACAATTGTAAAAACACATTAAAAACAACAAAAACACAATAGGCCCATTTTGAGAACCTCCTCTTAGGTAGTTCATTGCTAAGAGAAAGCTGCATGAAGAGAAAAGCCCTTGTTTACTTGCAGAAGAACAGCAGACAGAGGGTCAGCCTGGCTTAATAAGGGAAAGTGTTCCAGAGTTTGAGAGCAGCAACACCACCAAATGACCCTGTGAGGGTGGTATGGCTGAGAGAAAGGAGTTCTCATTCTCCTGCCCTATGGTTTACACCAATGCAACTTTTAAAAAATCTTGTTAAAACAAACTAGTTGAATGAGCTCCCCCATAAGTTTCCCATTCTTACCTCGTCCCAGCACACAGACAGCCATTAAATTTGATGAATAATAAGTGGAATGAAACTTCAATAGTTCTTGTCTTATGTCTATTCCTTCCTGGTTTGGTCTAGTTTCCAAAGTGAATTTGTTTCCTATAAAGGAAGAATAAAATAAAGGAAGCCTCACAATGAGTAACCAATGGTAATACAGTTTCACACCAGCTACTGATCTCTGCTATTACAATGGAGAGCAGTGTATACATTTCAAAACCATATTGCAGCTCCACTCATCAGTGGGACCGGTCACCCTCATTAGTGCATATGCACCAACACTGTTGTCCACAACAGAAATGAAAGACAAATTCTTCGATGATCTGGCAGCTACTATCAAAAAAAAGTCCCTGAGAAAGAGCCACTGTTCATTCTCAGAGACTTTAACGCTAGAGTTGGTGCTGATCACAATTCTTGGCCCACTTGTCTAGGCCATTTTGGCACTGGGAAGATGAACAAAAATGGCCAATGCTTGCTGGAGTTTTGCTGTTAATATGATCTTTGTGTCACCAACACGTTCTTCAATACGAAGCTTCAACACAAAGTTTCTTGGAGACATCCAAGTTCCAAGCATTGGCATCAGCTTCATTTAAGCCTCACTAGACGTTCTAGCCTTCCTAGTATTATGATCACACACAGTTACCAGAGTGCTGATACTAGACACCAGGGAGTGATCAGTATCGCAATCAGCACTCTGGTAACTGTGTGTGGTCATAATACTAGGAAGGTTAGAATAAAACAGTGAACAAAGAGACTGCATCACACGAAAAAGGAAGGAAGACCACATATTGACATCGGCAAGACTTGTGATCAAAGAAAAGTGGAGGAATTTGCCCAAGCGCTTCCAGGCTCAGCTGATGCAAATGCACCTGAACGATGGGAACACTTCAAGAACGCTGTGTATACAACTGCCTTGTCCACATTTGGCAAGAAGACCAAAAAGATGGCCGACTGGTTCGAAGCCCATTCGGAGGAGTTGATGCCAGCCATCGAGGATAAGAGGGGAGCTCTAGCAGCATACAAAGCCTGTCCTACTCTGTACAACTTGCAAGCTCTTCGAGCTGCTCATAGCCAACAGGCTGCCAGGAGATGTTCCAACGATTATTGGCTTCAGCTCTGCTCAGATATAGACAGCAGTGGACACAGGTAACATCAAAGGAATGTATGACGATATCACACAGGCTTTAGGTCCAATACAGAAGAAATCTTCTCCCTTGAAGTCTGCTACAGACGTGATCATCCAGGACCGAGCACTGCAGATGGACCGCTGGGTGCAGCACTACTCTGAGCTATATTCCAGAGAGAATGTAGTAACTGAAGAAGCATTAAATAACATTGAGTGCCTGCCCGTCTTGGAAGAGTTGGATAGTGAACCAACTTTAACAGAAATAAAAGTGGCCTTGGATTCCCCCACCTCCGGCAAGGCACCTGGAAAGGATAACCTCCCTGTTGAAGTGCTGTAAAGAGATCATCACCATGGAACTGTATGAAGTCTTTTGTCTTTGCTGGAGTGAAGGTGGAGTACTACAGGACAGGATACAAACATCATCACATTGTGTAAGAACAAAGGAGACAGGAGTGACTGCAATAAGTACCGTGGCATCTCTCTTCCCAGAGTTGTAGGGAAGCTGCTTGCCCATGTTGCATTGAAGAGACTCCAGGTGCTTGCAGAGAGTCTATCCAGAATCACAGTGCGGATTTCAAGCTAATAGATCCACCACTGGCATGGTATTCTCCCTCAGACAGCTGCAGGAGAAATATAGGGAACAACGACAGCCACTCTTTGTGGCCTTCATAGATCTTACAAAGGCCTTTGATTTGATTAGCAAGGATAGCCTTTTAAAAATACTTCCCAAGACTGGATGTCCACCTCGACTCCTTAACATCATCAGGTCCTTTCATGAGGGAATCAAGGGCACTGTAGTTTTTGATGGTTCAACGTTAGATGCCTTTGACATCCAAAGTGGAGTGAAACAGGGCTGTGTCCTCGCGCCAACCCTGTTTGGGATCTTTTTTGCTGTCATGCTGAAACAGGCCTTTGGAACTGCAACAGAAGGTGTCTATCTCTGGACTAGATCAGGTGGAAAGCTCTTTAATCTCTCTAGATTGAGAGCGAAGACCAAAGTCCAGCTGAAATGCGTGCAGGATTTCCTCTTCATCGATGATTCAGCCATTGTTGTCCTCTCTGCTAAAGACCTCCAACAACTCATGAATCATTTTAGCAAGGCCTGTCAAGACTTTGGACTAACAATCAGCCTGAAGAAAACACAAGTCATGGGCCAGGGCGTGGACTCAACTCCCTCTATTACCATCTCCACAGAAGAATTGGAAATGGTTCATGACTTTGTATACCTTGGCTCAATGAACTCTGACACTCTCTCCCTAGATGTTGAGCTGGATATATGCATTGGCAAAGCAGCTACCATGTTCTCACGACTCACAAAGAGAGTATGGCTCTGTAAGAAGCTGACAACCTATACCAAGATCCAACACTATAGAGCCTATGTCCTGAGCACACTCCTGTACTGCAGTGAGTTCTGGATCCTTTGTGGATGGCAGGAGAGGAAGCTGAACACGTTCCATATGCGTTGTCTCTGACACATTTTTGGTATCACCTGGCAGGACAAAGTTCCAAATAGAGTAGTCCTAGATCGAGCTGAAATTTTTAGCATGTATACATTATGAAAACAGCAATGTCTATGTTGGCTTGGGCATGTTGTGAGAATGGCTGATGGTCAGATTCCCAAAGATCTCCTGTATGGAGAATTAGTGCAGGGAAATTGCTCCAGAGGGAGACCACAAAGATATCTGCAAGTGGGATCTGAAGGCCTTAGGAATGGACCTCAACAGATAGGAAACCCTGACATCTGAGTGTTCAGCCCGGAGGCAGGCGGTGTATCACGGCCTCTCCCATTTCGAAGAGACCTTTATCCAGCAGGCCGAAGCAGAGAAAGTCCTGAAAGCAGCAAAATCAGGGAGCTGGACAGGGGAGAGATTGTATTTGTCTTCAGTGTGGAAGGGATTGTCACTCTCGAATTGGCCTTCTCAGCCACACTAGACACTGATCCAAGTCCTGCATACAGAACATGTTACCATAGTCTCTCGAGACTAAAGGATGCCTAATCTATCTGCAACATATTGCTATGCAGACTAGGCAATGTGCATGGAGTTCCAAGTTATATTCCTATGAGATAACTTCTCATTAGGTGAAAAATATAAATGCTATTTCTCACTTTCATGACTTAAGACTTGAATTAAGAATAACTGAGATCTGATGTTGGCTACAAAAGCAGAACTGTCTGCATTAAAATCACTCTGGTCTTTATAATATTGCATTCTGGGAACCAGCAACACTAATCTCCAAATCATATAATCTGAATACCTTTATCAGCTGTGACATCTTCACAGGTTATGATCTCAAAGCTTTAATTCATGTTCAGGAAAGATTCAGGCAGGTATGGAAAACAGTTTAAATTTTGTAGGATTGGATGGAGGAGAAATAACAAGAGAAATCCCTCAGTGGTCCCTATACTGGCCGTCAATGAATTAGCAGTTTGTTGGCCAAATTCAGTCATGATTCACTTTTGGCACAGAAAAACAATTAGTTGCATATCCCTCTTGCTCCCACGCTTCAGAAAATATTTCCTGAGTTATTAAGACAATTTCCTCATAGCATCTGTACTAGGATTTGGGGTTTAACTGCTCCTTACGAAGTTCACGAAGTACTGTGTAAGTCTGACAGCACTTATACAAAAGGTTTTTTTGTACCCTATTACAAAACCTCAATTTATTAAATCATGAAATCATCTGTTAAATCACTGGTTCTTAACCTTTGTTACTCAGATGTTTTTGGACTGCAACTCCCAGAAACCTTCACCATCAGATCTGCTGGCTGAGGTTTCTGGGAGTTGCAGTTCAAAAACACCTGAGTAACAAAGGTTAAGAACCACTGTGTTAAATCAATCACAAAAGGAGAGATTGTGTGAGCTTGTCATTCATTTCCACTCTGGTGAACTAGGATTTGTTGGATCAGGAAAGCTGTGTCTGACCCAAGCCACAGTATTTTAAATCTAGCTACAACTGGCCAAAATTCTGTAGTAAATCCCCTTCACAGATTGCTGCCTTTTCATGGTGAAGGGGCTTGAGTAATTCAGAGAAGTTATGGACTATGCCGTTCAGGGACATCCAAGATGGACAGGTCATAGTGGAGAATTATGATTAAACGCGATCCACCTGGAGCAGGAACTGGCAAGCCACTCCAGTATCTTTACCAAGAAAACTCCATGGACTGAAACAAAAGTCTAAAAGATATGACGCTGGAAGATGAGCTCCTCAGGTCGGAAGGCATCCAACATGCTACTGAGGAACAGTGGAAGACAAGTACAAGTAGCTCCAGAGCTAATGAAGTGGTTGGACCAAAGCCGAAAGGATGCTCAGCTGTGGACGTGCCTGGAAGTGAAAGGAAAGTCCGATGCTGCAAAGAAAAATACTGCATAGGAATCTGGAATGTAAGATCTATGAACCCTGGTAAGTTGGATGTTGTCAAACAGGAGATGGCAAGAATAAACGTTGACATCCTGGGCATCAGTGAACTAAAATGGACAGGAATGGGCGAATTCAGCTCAGATGATTATCATATCTACTACTGTTGGCAAGAATCCCGTAGAAGAAATGGAGTAGCCCTCATAGTCAACAAAACAGTAGGAAAAGCTGTATTGGGATACAATCTCAAAAATGACAGAATAATTTCAATACGAATCCAAGGCAGACCTTTCAACATCACAGTAATCCAAGTTTACGCACCAACCATTGATGCTGAAGAGGCTGAAATTGATCAACTCTATGAAGAGTTACAACACCTTCTAGAACTGACACCAAAGAAAGATGTTCTTGTCATTATAGGGGACTGGAATGCTAAAGTAGGGAGTCAAGAGATAAAAGGAGCAACAGGTACGTTTGGCTTTGGAGTTCAAAACAAAGCAGGGCAAAGGCTAATAGAGTTTTGTCAGGAGAATAAGCTGGTCATCACAAACAGTCTTTTCCAACAATACAAGAGGCGACTCTACACGTGGACATCAGCAGATGGGCAATACCGAAATCAGATTATGTTCTCTGCAGCCAAAGATGGAGAAGCTCTATACAGTCAGCAAAAACAAGACCTGGAGCTGATTGTGGCTCTGATCATCAGCTTCTTATAGCAAAATTCAAGCTTAAACTGAAGAGAGTAGGAAAAACCATTACTCGGGTATAATCTAAACCAAATCCCTTATGAATACACAGTGGAAGTGAAGAATAGATTTAACGAACTAGATTTGGTGGACAGAGTGCCTGAAGAACTATGGATGGAGGCTCGTAACATTGTACAGGAGGCATCAACAAAAACCATGCCAAAGAAAAGGAAATGCAAGAAAGCAAAGTGGCTGTCCAACGAGGCCTTACAAATAGCAGAGAAGAGAAGGGAAACTAAATGCAGGGGATATAGGGAAAGTTACAGAAAATTGAATGCAGACTTCCAAAGAATAGCAAGGAGAGACAAGAGGGCCTTCTTAAATGAACAGTGCAAAGATATAGAGGAAAATAATGGAAAAACCAGAGATCTGTTCAAGAAAATTGGAGCTATTAAAAGAACCTTTCGTGCAAAGATCAACGTGATAAAGGACAAAAATCGTAGAGACCTCACAGAAGCAGAAGACCTCGAGAAGAAGTGGCAAGAATACACAGAGGAATTATACAAGAAAGATCTGGATGTCCCGGACAACCAAGATAGTGTGGTTGCTGACCTTGAGCCAGACATCCTGGACAGCAAAGTCAAGTGGGCCTTAGAAAGCATGGCTAACAAGGCCAGTGGAGGTGATGGTATTTCATTTGAACTATTTAAAATCTTAAAAGATGATGCTATTAAAGCTCTACACTCAATATGCCAGCAAGTTTGGCCAGAGGATTGGAAAAGATCAGTCTACATCCCAATTTCAAAGAAGGGCAATGCCAAAGAATGCTCCAACTACCATACAATGGCACTCATTTCACACGCTAGCAAGGTTATGCTCAAAATCCTACAAGGTAGCCTTCAGAAGCATGTGAACAGAGAACTCCCAGAAGTACAAGCTGGATTTCGAAGCGGCAGAGGAACTAGAGACCAAATTGCTAACATGCGCTGGATTATGGAGAAAGCCAGAGAGTTCCAGAAAAACATCTACTGCTTCACTGACTACGCAAAAGCCATTGACTGTGTGGACCACAGCAAACTATGGCAAGTTCTTAAAGAAATGGAAGTGCCTGACCACCTTATCTCTCTCTTGAGAAATCTATACAGTATGTGGGACAGGAAGCAACAGTTAGAACTGGATATGGAACAACTGATTGGTTCAAAATTGGGAAAGGAGTACGACAAGGCTGTATATTGTCCCCCTGCTATTTTAACTTATGTGCAGAATACATCATACAAAAGGCAGGACTGGAGGAATCCCAAGCCGGAATTAAGATAGCCGGAAGAAACATCAACAACCTCAGATATGCAGATGATACCACTCTGATGGCAGAAAGTGAGGAGGAATTAAAGAACCTCGTAATGAGGGTGAAAGAGGAGAGTGCAAAAATGGTCTGAAGCTCAACATAAAAAAAAAAAACCTAAGATCATGGTCACTGGACCCATCATCTCCAGGCAAATACAAGGGGAAGATATGGAGGCAGTGACAGATTTCACTTTATTGGGCTCTATGATCACTGCAGATGGTGACAGCAGCCAAGAAATTAAAAGACAACTGCTTCTTGGGAGGAAAGCAATGACAAACCTAGACAGCATCTTAAAAATCAGAGACCTCACCTTGCCGACAAAGGTCCGCATAGTCAAAGCTATGATTTTTCCAGTAGCAATGTATGGAAGTGAGAGCTGGACCATAAAGAAGGCTGACTCCCGAAGAATTGATACTTTTGAATTGTGGTGCTGGAGGAGACTTTTGAAAGTCCCCAGGACTGCAAGGAGAACAAACCTATCCATTCTAAAGGAAATCAACCCTGAGGTCAGGGAGGACAGATCCTGAAGCTGAGGCTCCAATACTTTGGCCATATCATGAGAAGAGAAGACTCCCTGGAAAAGACCCTGATGTTTGGAAAGTGTGAGGGCAAGAGGAGAAGGGGACGACAGAGGACCAGATGGTTGGACAGTGTCAGCAAAGCAACCAACATGAAATTGACACAACTACGGGAGGCAGTGGAAGACAGGAGGGCCTGGCATGCTCTGGTCCATGGGGTCATGAAGAGTTGGACACAACTTAACAACTGAACAACAACAACAAAAGATCCACTGAATCAATGAGCCAATTCCTCCATAAATTCCATTGATTCAAATAGGCCTAGTCTAATTGCAACTTACAATGCTAAGGTAAGTAACAGTTTGAGCAGGCCCATTTGTATCTATGGAACATATGAAGGGGTTGACTCACCAAATCCCCATTGATTCAGTGGGCCTCCTCTAATGCAAATTGTTATGCTAAACAATAAGACTTTAGCCACTGAATTCTTTTAACACCATGTCCCAGCTCCCGCCAACGTAGCGGTTCGAAAGCATGCAAATGCAAGTATATAAATAGGGACCACCTCGGTGGGAAGGAAACAGCGTTCTATGTCTAAGTCGCACTGGCCATGTGACCACGGAAGATTGTCTTCGGACAAAACACTGGCTCTATGGTTTGGAAACGGGGATGAGCACCGCCTCCTAGAGTCGAACACGACTGGACAAAAATTGTCAAGGGGAACCTTTACCTTTACCTTTATATTGACACAGTGAGAGGATTTTTTGTGGGAGTTTAATTTGTAAAGTTTTAAACAGATTTAATCAGAGTTCGAGCCTTGTCATGATTAGCACTGACAATCCTTTGGCACTAAAATAAACAAAAATTTCTGTTTCTAACATGCTGATTCAAATGTAACACTATGACACAGTGTTTTAGGTTGAGAGAATGTAGTAATGAAAGTGAGCTTGAGGCAAGGAAACAAAGTAAGTGAGGTGAAGGCAATGTCTTTCACATGACGAGAACAAAGTTATACAGAACAGACAACTCATTTTACAAGCAGCAGCAATGAGCAATGACAAGCATGGACAAGAAAGATCATTATGGATAAATGAGAAAGCATTTCTTATTGAAGTGTTGATAAATGATTTAAAAAACTGAAATTGACATTTGTAAATAAAACAAGTCATCTATATAATATGCAACAGATGAAGTGAGCATTATTCCATTAATCTCCAATGTTCATGTTATTAGCAATTTAAACACACTTGAGAAATTACTGCTTTCATGCATAAGGCTACAGGAGCCTTGCTGATAACATTTAAAATTAGAGATGCATACGAATTCACCTCTGACATTGCGTGACATGCCAAAACAATATTCTGTAGACTACTTCTAAGAGGAACAGCCTGTCCAAACAATAAGTTATAACTTCAGAACTGGTTCTTGAATCAATATCATATTTGGCAGAGTGACTGTAAATGATATGGGCTTTCTGTGTGCCAAATTTGGAGAAGATTAGAGATGCACTTTTAAACTTTTAACATTTTCAGTTTTTTTCCAGATTTTTAATGTTTTAATGCATTAATATACAAGACACAATACATATAAACTTACTTAATGCATAAAAACAAAATATTAGTGCACCCCTTCCCCCTAGGGACCATTATATTTTACAGACTTATAACCATAAGTCCTTGTAAAAATACTGTATATATTCATTGCCCATTTCCCTTTATCTTTGCACAGTATAGCTTTATAAATTCTTCCCATATTTTATTAAACCTATTTGCCTTTATCTCTCTTTGTAAACTTAATTTCTGAAGAAAATGCATCATTAATTGCTATATTCCATACTTATACCATTCTTGCAACTGAAAATCGCAATTATGCTTCCAGTTTTTTGCTATAAGCAGTCAAGCTGCTGTTATCAGGTTAATTACCATTTTTTTTCTTTTTTCTTGTTTGCATTATTCACTTCACAATTTTTTATCATCAACAACAAATGGAACCATTTCAATGTTAGCTTCCAATAATTATCTAATTTTTTCAAAAACTTTAACCCATACTTTTTGTATAACCTCACAATTCCACCACGAATGAAAATATGTACTGTCTTTGCTACATTTCCAATATTTCTTAAAATATTTAGAGTTTATGGTATTTAATTTTACTAGTGTTAAATACCACCTCCACAATGTTTTATAACCATTTTCTTTTCTCCTAAATGACATACTTAAAAAAAAAACCCTTCTACAGTGGAGTCTCGACTTACGGTCAGCTCCACTTATGTACTTTTCGACCTACGTACTTCTCCGGCCGTAAAGTTTCACTTCGACTTACAGATCAGAAGAGGGAGGCGGGGAAAGCGCTTTCCCCACCTCCTCCTTCCAGTCCGTATGCCATAGGCCGTGCCTCTGGATGCCTTCCAGGGCTTCTCTGCCGCCATGGGAGGCATCTCGGAGGTCCCCCCCCCATTGCCGATAGTGCTTTGAAGCCACTATTGGTGGCGGCGGGGACCTCCTTTCCATTCCTCCATTTCTATATTTGTTTTCTTTTTAAAACACCTGTCAACTCCTTAATCCCATATCTTGGGAATTTTTTCAACTCTACTACTGGGGTTAAAGATGATATTCCAGGACTTAATATCAGCCTCCATTTGTTCCAAACCTCCATTACATTTTTTATAAAGGGATTCTGGATCTTTTCATTCGTTCATTCATTCATTCAATCTGTATCCTGTTCCCAAGCCAAAGCACTACTCTGGACAGTTACAACACGTATAATAGTGAACAAAATAAAAGATTAAAAATATTAAAAGCAACAACAACCATAACCTTAAAAATAGATGCCACCGACTAATCATATACACCCAGAGTGGATAGAGGAAAGGCGGGGGAGGAGGTGGTCAGCTACATCAGTGTGGAAAGCCTCCCTGAAAAGCAATGCCTTTAATTACTTTCTAAATGTTAACAGGGAGGAGGCTAGATAGAGCTCTTCTGGAAGCTGGTTCCAAAAGGTTGGAGCCACTGAGAAGAAGGCACTACCTCTTGTAGAGGGTTTACGGGTGTCCCTCAGGTTAAGCACCTGCAGGAGCCTCAACTGGGATGATCTTGTGGGTCGGGCAGATTACATTAAGGAAAGATGCTCTGACAATAACATCGGCCCAAAACGTGGAGGGTTTTGTATGTGTGTGTCAAAACACTGAGCCTGATCTGCGATGCAACAAGCAACCAGTGGAGGTGAGCCAGAATTAGAATGATGCAGTCAATTTTACTGATACCCACCACCAGTCTGGCTGCCACATTCTGGACCTGCTGAAGTCTCCAGATCAGGTGCAAGGAAAGCCCCATGTAGACAGCATTGCAGTAGTCAATCCAGGTGATGACCAGGGCCTTTATCAAAGTCTTGAGGGAATCCTCATCCAGAAAGGGATGAAGCTGGGCAATTTTCTTGTACTTCCCCTGTTTTATATAATTCTTTTAATTCAATATTCTTCCATATTATCTTATTTTGTATTATAATATCCAGGACAACTCTTAACTGATTTGCAACATAGTATTTACTAATATTTGACATTCCTAATCCTCTTTTTTTCCCCTGTGGTAAATACCACAACTTTTTATTTCTCCTGTTCCCTGCCCCCTCCATTACAATATTAATTTATTATTAATTTTATCTCTTTTAATTCCTACTCTGAAACATAACTGGTATCATCCTAAGCAAAAAATTAAATTTTGGCAATATGCTCATTTTATGCAATGCAATTCTCCCAAACCAAGATTTTCTGTTTTTCAAAAAACATTCACATCCTTCCCATGATCTCACTTTGTTACCATTTTAACACAACTCATATTGAACTCAATAGTTGTTTTTCAAATGCTATGTCCTTAAAGGTAAATTATTCCTTCTACATGCTTTTTTCCTCTAACCTGAAGGCAATCCATTTCATTCCATTGTTTAGAACAGTGGTTCCAAATCTTGGGTCCCCAGATTTCTTGGACTAAAGCTTCCAGAAGCCTTGCTATGTTGGGCAGGATTTCTTGGAACTGTAGCCCAAGAAAATCGGGTAATGCCAAGATTGGAAACCACTGGTTTACAAGGTATAGGACCTTAAACATGCTTGTTTTACATAGCAAAATATTCGCAAACTCTGTCATACATGCTTATTGAAGTATTTCATAGCAATTGCCCAAATTTCTGCCCAGTATTTCAGGGAAACGAATGAATTTCATTGCGGTGAATGGGCCTTATATCTAGGCAAGATGGTTGACTAGAATTTCAGCCTTACCACAGGAATAATTGTCTGATATAACACACAAAAAAGCCAAGGAGGGAGGGAGGGAGGGAAGACTTGGAGGGGAGACAGAGGGGAGTCACAGACAGCCAAGGATGGGGGTGGGTAGAGGAGCCACAGAAAGTTAGAGGGGATCAAGAGAGAGAGAGAAGACAAGGCTGAGATAGAAAGAACAGAGTTAAGGAGAAAGAGAGAGAAAAAGCAAAGAGAGAGATGGAGGGAGGGAGGAATGGCACAAAGAGAAGCCACACAGAAAATTCGTCAAAAACAATCATGTCAGTTGTTTTGTGTTGAGTGAGAGCTCCAATTATTATAGCTGTAAATGGTACACAATTAAATAAATGGTACACTATATATTTTATTTGATACCTTATTTCATTTCAATAAATTCTCTCTGACAAAAAACAATAAAATGAAATGTTACACCATATGCTGTGGGAATCCTCTACAGCAGTGGTCCCCAACCTTGGTCCTCCAGATGTTCTTGGACTACCACTCCCAGAAGCCTTCATTACCACCTTGGCTGGCCAGGATTTCTGGGAGTTGAAGGCCAAAAACATCTGGAGGCCCAAGGCTGGAGACCACTGCTCTACAGCCAAAGCAAAACATGACCAGCTTGATAGAAAATATATGTTCTCACATACCTGTTCCAAATTTGCTGAAGGGATGATTGGGATTTCCAGTAGCCTTTTCCAACTGAAACAGTCTCCAAGCATCATTCATTAAATTCTTCTCATGCTCAGAGTCAACAGCATTCACTTCTCTGTCCTTGCAGCTTTCGTCAAACAGAGGACACAAGAAAAACTGGGCAAATCTACATGAAACAGAAGTTTGATATTTGCCAAATCAATGCATTGAACATACATATATTAAAAGCTCAAAATATTACATTCACCAAATTTTGCTTATCAGGGTTTACCATTTCGTCTTTAGCACTCTGAAAAGATGAGTATATGACTTTAGTTTGTTAAGTTTGAGTTCCCAGAGTTCAGAAGAACAAGCATGCTCTCCAAGTGACTGTTCTAATGAAATTTGTTTTGTTGGGGTTATGTGCTGTCAGGTTGCTTATGTCCTATGGTAACCCCAAATATATGAGCTGTTCAAGGAGTAGTTTCCCAGTGAATGTCTATGGTCAAGCAATGATCTGAACCTAGTCTTCTAAGTCCTAATCCACTACACAGTTTGTTTTACTGTGTTTTAATTAACAAAACTTACCACGTTGTTTTGGCCTACATTATTAGAACCTCATTTATCATTTCAGATCTACTTTTTCAGGCTGAATTCTATTATGAATTATTCACTTAAAGTCTCGCATGCAGAAGCAGGAAAAAAGAGAATTACACTTCAGTTATTTTGTTTTAATTAAGAGTTCATTGACATTTGGATTGGAACATATTTCCTCCCTAAAACATTCAGATGCAGGCGAAAAAGAAATTGGCACATGTGTCCTCTCAAAATCATGCCCTGAGTACTTGACTCTTAAAAAGTCTATATTCAAATCCCTGTATAGTCAACCATTTTATTAGGGTTGCCACCTCTTTTTACTGGAAAGCTCCTCATTTTTAGCAACATTGGGGGTGAATGTTGTTAAAATTCCATTTTAAAGAATTGATAAACTTTTGTATTAGGGATGGAGAAAACCTGAAGCTTTGAAATTTGAGGATGGGAGAAACCAAAGCTCACTGATTCTGTCATGGTCTCTAAAATGCCAGTGTCAAGGAATCATTCTGTGCTGATGGTCTTAGCACCCTCTTCCGGAATTAGCAAAAGTCATCATAATTTTTTCATTGCTACAGTTGATGAGCCTCTGACTGGATTTGGTAATCTTTTTTCTCTAAATCATCTGGAAAGAAGTCCTCTTCCCACCATCCCAGCCACTGATAATTTATTCTATTTTAACCTCTCACTCATGTCTTGCATTGTTCAGCTGCTGCTTTGAAACACAGAAATGTTATTTGTCTATGGGGTGGAGACATGGGTATCCTCCCAACTCTAACCTCCACTATCCCTGATCACAGCAGGGTGTTTGATGCATCCACAATTTATGTCCAGAACACAGCAAATCTGAAGTGTCAGAACGTCTTATTCGTGACTGGTGGGTCACATTCCCTGTCAATCTTAAACCTGAGTACTGTATTCAAAATTCTAATTAGTAACTACTTTCATAAGGAATATGGCCACCTTCCCAAATATCTAAAACTGCTCATTGCATCTAGGCCAACAGTACAAATCTAGAATATCAGAGGATATTAAGAAGCCTTTGAAAAAAACCATCTTTGAACTACCTATAGCTTTATTCCCAGTTTTATTCTTTTTCTGATCTTAAATAAATCTTTCTTAATTTGGATTTAATTGTTTAAACTGCAACATGATAAGCTCAAAGGGATCCTTCCACAAAGTAAAGCTTCTTGTTCATACTAAGAGAAATGCTAGTGAGCAGAAATGGAAGACATGTGAAAGGATGATAAGAGAGAAGTAAGATTAGTCTGAAGGTGTCTCTGACCAGTAAGGAAGTGATTTTTTGCTGAAAAGGAAATCCAGGTTTGGATGAGATTAGGAGGTACCTGTAAACCAACAGCAGTCCCAACTCCTGACAACTCCATCTCGAGCCTTGATACCGGGCCTCCTATAAATTTGTGTCATTAACTCTAAAAACACCTACTTTTTACTTTAAAAATACATTCATTGCTAAATATATTTCTGCCAAATTGCAGCATCTGAATATACCTCATTTTCAACAACTATATATTCTATACAGAAATCTTCTGAGACTCTGTTGAGAAATACGTAACTTATAATGAGAGTATACGTAGAACAGAATTATGGAACAAAAATACTGGGGGTTCCCCATATTATTCTGCTGTGTATGAGAGAATTTACCATACTGTTGATAACTCACTTCTCACTGAACACCGGTTTCTGCAATGAATAAGCAGTGATAAAGAATACACTAACCCAAATACAGTTTGCTTCTTTTTTGCACACGGCGGCATATAGTGTGTACTAGACTAGAGTATTCGCATGTTTTATGAGCAAGGAGGCATTCAATACTTCCTCGTAGATGGGCAACCCCCCATGTTTTCACAGGGTACTCTATAGCTTGCTTAACTGGCAAGTCAGAGCTCAATAAAGCAACCATGGAGCATTCCATCCACAGAACAGTTATGCACTGAAATTGTTAACAGGATTCTGACCATTGTTTAGGAATGAGGCTGCTACACAGTAATGGTGCTTGGAGAAAGACACAAACAAATCAATATATTAGTCAATAGATATATTTACCTGTCTAGGGCGCCTTCCAGGTGTTCGTGAGACACATCAAAATAGTAGTTTGTATGCTCTCCACTTGTAAAAGCATTTGAACTCCCTGCATGCTCACTAAGAAATTGGCTATATTCATTTTCTTTTGGATATTTCTCAGTTCCCAAGAAGAGCATATGTTCACAAAAATGGCTTAACCCAGCAATATTAGGGGGATCAGATAATGAACCTTATGGAAAGAAAAAAAAAGAGCAGGTCACTCTACTGAGTGACATTCATTCTACATTCATTTTAACTTGAATGATAAACTGTAACATTATATGGCTAAAGTATTCTAAATTTATGCATTTTGTGTATTTTATGAAGTCTTGGTTATTATGAGTATACATCTGTTTTAGTACTCTTTTATCAGCTATCCTCTTGATCCAGGAAATTCTTAGTATCTTGTGATTAACCCACATTTCAAATCTTTTATTTTAAAATAGTTGCATTAAAATCTACAAGTCAATGTCATACAACAGAAAAAAGAATACACAGCTCTGTACAATGCACATTCTCAAAGCCAATTTTATTTATTTATTTTGCATACCACATTCTTTATCATTAAAAAACTGCTTCAAGTGATCTCCCTTCTAATTTTTACTGCATGACTGTGATTAATTCAACCAAATTCCATGGTACTCGCATTTATCCACATGGTTCAGATTTTCATTTTGGATTTTTCACTGGCTTCCTGCATTTTATGGATTATCACAGACTTGGTTTTCTAGTAAACCAAGCCTGTGATAATCCATAAAATGCAAGAAGCCAGTGAAAAATAATATGGGGAACCCCCAGTATTCTAGTAAACCATATGCATTCATTTGCATATCAGAAATATACACCACATCCATAAATATCAGTTACTGTAGTTGTAATATTTCTGCACAGTACATTTTCATATCAAAGGGAGAATGTTAACAGCAGGTTGCAGTCTTGCCCTTACTTATGCATGTCTCAGCTGATTAGCTTTAAGGTGCTCATCTTTAGAACACACTGTACCCAGTAACACAATACAAATCTAGTGAACCTGAGACATAATATGACACTTACCAGAAGTATAACTTATGAAACATCCAAATAATCAAGCTCAGGACCGCAGCTGAAGTCTTGTAAGCAGTGTAACATTTGGGAAGTTATTGGTTTTAAAATAATTTATAATGCAAATACAAACTAATAAAATGGTTGATCAAATACCTATGTGTACGTCAAGTGCAGCTGAAGACTTGTCTGTGGTGGGGTCACTGATAAGCATTGCTTTGATACCATTTGCCAGTTCTAGCCCACGATACTCTCGTTTATCCTCAGGTGATTTGATTATATCATTTGTTATTCTTTTGATAGCAGGATCGTTCATTTTGTTGTGCATTTCTCGTTGAAGTCTAAAGAAAACAACAAACATTAATTCATATCACAATTCATATAATACAGAAGAAAAATAGGGATTATATAATTCCCATTTCTAAATTCAGGTCTAAAGTACACTGTACACAGCTTTAAAGAGGAAAGCATACTTAACTCCACTGAAATTAATATACTTAAACAAGCCTAGAAACGGCTCTGACAGCTAGCTTGAGATTGACTTAGCCTTCCATCCTTTTGAGGTCGGTAAAATTTGTACCCAGCTCATTGTAGCCTGTATAATTAAAAATTTCTAAACCGCTCAGAGAGTTCTTTAAGCATTACGGGGCAGTATATAAGCAGCACACTTAAAACAAACAAACAAAACAGGGTTTCGGCCAATATCAGTACATGCTTAGGGTAAAGTCAAGTCCCACTTTATAACACCTATTAACACAGCAAGATTGGATTATGAATCTACACTGAAGAATTACTTTGCAATTAAAATGGCAGGCTGGAAAGCTTCAGTGATTTAATTAGATTCAAAGGTTCATGGTGTCAAAAGCATGTTCCATAGGCAAATTTAAGAAAATGATTTATTACTGTAGTGAAAGAGAGGAGGCGGCTGAGGCCCTCGTGGGAGTGCCATCTCTCCCTAAGGCCCATAAAGGAATGGAAACTACTCCACCGCCGACTCCGCCCCAAATGGTACATCAAAGTCTTGACACCCAAGAGTTGGAATCAAGCATGAAAGGGTTAAATATAGCCACACAAACAGAATGTTTTGGTGGGAAAAGAAGGGAAGGGACGACCTATGGTGGAGGCAGGTTTGGGGTAATATAAATACTGGAAGGGACAACATACCAGGGGGCTGGGAGTTAATCTAGGTACAGGATCCCTGGACTGGACTATGGGAACAGGTAAAGGTTCCCAGGGAGGAGGATGACTACAGAAGGCGTAAAGGGCTTCCACAGCGACCCCCGTATTCGGGAGAATCTGAGACAAGGGAGTGGAGGAGAAGGCTGAAGGAAGAACGGGAAGCAGTTGCCAGAGAAGCCGAAGAACGCAAAGCATGGCGAGTAGAAGAACGTCGGAGGAGATACCTCCTGGACCGTGGGGAACTGGTCAGGAAGAGGAATCCCCATTTTGGGGATATGAGGGAGATGAGCAGACCTTACCACTATTGATGGACGATGAGATTGAACGGGGACTATCCGGATTGGACCCTCACACCCCAGGACCTTGGGAGGCTAAAAGTTTTAACCCCTTTGAAACAGAACTCTGGTTGCCCCTGCGGGACCCGTTGGTCTCTCAGGAGACGTCATCTAAACATGTTGTTACTGAACTGTTGCCGTTAGAGAAAGAAATAAAACATACAAAAGCTTTTGAACTTGAAACATCGCCTAGTTTATTGAATAAAAAAAGGGGAGGCAGAGACTGAACCCTAACAATTACTTGTGTGAATTAATCAAAGCACATATGATCTACAAAATCATTAATGCAGGGCTAATTACATGACTATACCCTCAATCACAAGATTTCAGCAGGTCCAGAATATGGTGGCCAGATTGTTAAGTGGAGTGAAGAAATACCAACATATTGCCCCTATGCTAGCCACATTGCACTGGCTACCTGATCATTTCTGTGCCAGCTTCAAAGTGATAAGCTTGATATACAAGCCATTGATAGAATGCCTCCTACTGATGAGATCTGCTTGACCTACTTGATCTTCCCAGGCAAGGCAATTGAGATTGACCCTGAGAGAGGCCTGGAAAGAAAAGATTAGAAACCAGGCCTTCTTGGCAGTCGCTCCCCATCTCTGGAACAACTTCCCACCCGAAACCTGCCTGGTCCCTTAACTGGGAACTCTCAAAGAATCTTTTCAGACAGGCTTTTCCAGAGATTGTATCATGATAAAGCAGTGGTCGTCTCAATATTTTTGCTCCACCATTTTGCCTGTTAAAATAGTGGCATTTATGTTTATGTTGTTTTGGTTATTTGTGATTGTATATTTTTATTTTTTGCCAGGACCACACACACCAGAAAGACCACTGTTAACAACCCATGACAACGGGTGGAGAAGGATTGCAGAAATGGGATTTTCACTCCCCTCCCTGTGTCCTTTGTCTGTCTAAAGAAACTATTCAGACCAGAGGATGCGAAACCTACATGGAGGGTATAATCAGGGTCTCCTACCAACTCTCCTCAAACTGAAGAAGCTACTTGGATGAGTAGCAAAATGTTTCAACCTAATAAGAAAGAAGTCCAGTTGCCCTGACTCAACTTACACATTATGTTTTATATTATTTTTAAGAATAATTTTTACTGTGTTGCAAACCACCCAGAGTGGCTTTTCAACAGATGGGCAATATAAAAGTTGAATGAATAAATAAATAAAAATATAAATACTTCACCCTCTTCCCAACTAATCGACAAAAGACTGAAGCAAAACAAAAAAAAATATATAAAAGTTTTATCCTAAGGATAAATTCTAGTAAAATTGAGAGCCTCTTGTCTATGCATAGCTGGTCCACAAATATTGGTTTCTATCCCTTACACATTTTCCAGAGAGGTAACCATGTTAGTCTGTTTCAGCATGCATAGAAAAAATGAAAGCAAAACTGTTTACTCTTACAGACTAATGTATTTATCGTATTTCAGTGTGAGCTTTTTTGGAACACAATGCTTAACAGTTTGGAACACTGTGCCTAACAGTTATATTCCACGTGTCTGAAGAAGTGGATTATCCTACTCTTTCATGTACTACGTAATGTTTAAAAATATTTTTTGAAAGGAAAGGCATATGTTCTTCAATTTGTTGATTAAAAATACTTTCCGAAGACATCTTCCTTCTCTTTTCCTGGACTATTTCAGCCTCTTTCACCCAAGCACCTTGCACTTTGATTTGCGAAGTGCTGAATTATTTGTTCCCAGAGTTTGTCTACTTCCTGGCTGTGACAACATGAAGCTGAAATACTGGTACAAATAGAAACTGTATTAGCTATTTGGAGCAGAACAGAATCACATTATGATTGTTCTAAGTAATTCAATTAAAAGACAGAAGCAGCATCATTCTATTGTAACTGTCACTGTTGCAAAATTAAAGTACCTTCTTAAATGTAAGAAAAAATAATCAAGATGAATACCACCACAGTGTTTTCTTGTACAGTACGTTATTGAAAAACTAGGGAACAAGCAAAAGTAAGGCAAGGAAGAAGCAAAAATACCAGAAATTTTATTTCATGTGTGTTTTGAGGTTGCTGTGTTTCAAGCCAAAAATCAAGTGAATACCAGAAAATCCCACACACATATTTAACACTATATTCTGCTGTCACAGTTTTATGCCTCAAATATTTTAACCATTATATGAGTACACCACAAAACATAACTTGTCGTACATATGCAGCACTGTCAAAGTGGCATGGGAAAACTTCTTTCAATCCAAGGACCAAATTCCATTTCAGATAAATTCTTGGAACCCACTTCCAGTAGCAACTGGGATAAAAAATAGTACCATTTAAAGTTAAAGCTTTTTCTCCCTATATGTAAATCTTACAAGAATATTCTACCACTCAGGAAACGAGGAAACATTATGAAAACAGGGAAATTAGTGTAAAATTTTGGGTTTCCACACAATTTCCATGTGACTATAGCACAAAGAATCCACCCACACAGAATAGGGGCATATTTTAAAAACATATGACTATGCTTTAAAAATTAATAAACTTTCCCACATTTTCTAATAAATCTCATATTGGCCACAGATTGAAACCCACAGTAACTCAACACTGTGCACTCATTTTTAAAATTCCTGATCTTAAAAAATCAGTTAAATATTTTCAGAAAAGGGGAAGTTGGCAGAAAAGGATTGACACCTTAGCTACTAAAAGAACCTGTCCACACTAAACATTTGTCCCCTTTTTTGCACCTATGATACTCTACTACAAATCAGTGTCCACACAATACAGGGTAGAAACTAAAGTCAACAGTGTTGATGGAGGACAAAAACAAACACAAACCTGCTTTGTGTATCTTTTTACACTACCACTAACTGTGTGTTTTTGTTCTGCTTTGCTCCAATTTGCTTTACAGCAGGAGCTGCTCATGTTGACCCTGGTACCGCACTGTTCCATGCTGATCTGTGCACTTGGTGAGTGTCATTTGAGGACATTTCCTTATGGACATTTTTCTGCTCAACCCTCTATGCACATCCTTCAGAGACCTTAATTTGAGTGGGCAGGCAGTATGTGTAGGTGTTCACGATATGGAGAAGCTGCATCAGTATCATAAGCGGTGTTGTTAAAGAAGAGCTTCTGAACTTCTACAGAATTCCTTTTTGTACTCTCACCAATGTCATTTTAAAAAAATAACAATATAAATAATTGACAAGTTGCCAACTTTCCATTGCGTCATCTGAGAAACAGACACCTAATGGCAAGGCTGGCTATTATAAATCAGAATATTTAGGATTATAGCTACCATGATGACTAAATGGCTTGACATTTTCTAGTTTGAAAATCAGCCTCTTTCACCTTCACTTGCACAATAAACAACTCTACACAGAAACACCTCTATTATGCACTACTCATAATGATCATTTAACATTAGCTGTATCATGGTAATGTTCAAACATGAGATTTAATTTTTTAGAAAGGAAGGGCCATCACTCTCTTTGCCTAAGATCCCTTCCATAATGTGTGCTGGAATTTTATTTTTCAAATGTCCAGAGGCAACTGCAATAAATAGTTGTTTATAATTATTACTCTCATCATTAATAATTCACATGCTACAGCATTTTAAATCCTGGTATAAAAATGTTTATATTCTTGTCCTGTGTTATCTGGATGCTACGATTCCCTCCTATCATTATCAATTAATAATTGTGTCCCTTCAAGTCAATTCTGACTTATGGTGACCCTTTTCAGAGTTTTCAGGTAGAGAATACTCAGATGTGGTTTATCATTCCCTTCTTCTGGGGGGAGGGCATTCTGGCACTGCTCAGCTTGCCCAAGGTCACAGAGGCTGACTCTTCCAGGATGCAAGGTGGAAATGAACTCCCAAACTCTAGCCCTGCAAGCTATCCAATCATCTTCTATCCTTATTAAATACTCATAATTAGTTCAGGTTGCACTGCTATATCCACATACAGTGGACCCTGACGTGCGTACTTTTCAAGGTATGGACATCTCCAGCCGCAAGATTTCCTATCATCTTGCAGCCGGAGAATTGACCTATGGACCAGAAGAGGGAGGCGGGGAAAGCACCAAATTCAAATTTGGCGCTTTCCCTGCCTCCCCCAGTTCATAGGCCGCCGATCTGCCACCGGATGCTTTCCAGGGCTTCTCCACCGCCATGGAAGGCATCCTGGAGTCCCCCCCCCGCCACCGATAGTGCCCCGAAAGCACAATCGGCGGTGGGGGGAACTCCGAGATGCCTCCCATGGCAGCAGAGAAGCCCTGGAAGGCATCCAGAAATCCCCCGCCGCCGCCGCTGCTGGGAGCTGAGCTGCACTGGGTATCCCAGCCATGCTCGGACTCCTCGACTTCCCCCGCCGCTGCTGCCGCTGCTGGGAGCTGAATGGCAGGGGCACCAGTGGCGGGGAGGGAAGTCCAAGAGTCTGAGCATGGCCAGGATTGCCCGGCATGGCTTGGCTCCCAGCAGTGACGACGGCGGGGGACCTCCAGAGGCCTTCCCCGCCACCATCTGAGGCCTCTCGGAGGTCCCCGCTAATCGCCAATGGAAGCACTATCAGTAGCAGCGGGAGACCTCCAAGAGGCCTCCCATGGCAGCGGGGAAGGCCTCCGGAGGTCCCCCCTTCCAACGCAGGCTTTCCCAGGATGGACCGGGCCTACCAGGGGAGGGCTTCCCCTGGTAGGCCCGGTCTACTGCCTGGGAAAGCCTGGTAGACCAGGCGTACCAGGGGAAGCCCTCCCCTGGTAGGCCCAGTCCACCCTGGGAAACCCTGCATCGGCAGGGGCGGGGGAGCTCCGAAAGGCCTCGGCAGTGGCGCCAAAGTCCTCTGGCAGTGGCGATGGGGGCGGTGGGGGAGCTCCGAGAGGCCTCTGACAGAAGCGCTGAAGCCCTCAGAATCCTCTGGCAGCGGCGATGGCAGCAGTGGGGTCCCCTGGAAGGATTCGAAAAGGTATGGTTTAATTTTTAAAAAATGTATTTTAAATTTTTTGCGTGTGTGGGTTTCTTGGGCTGGTTACAGATTAATTGGTTTTCAATGCATTCCTATGGGAAATGCATTTTCAACCTACGGACTTTTTGACCTATGGGCACCGTTCCAATACGGATTAATTCCGTATGTCGAGGGTCCACTGTACCTGGGTGTAGGCCCCACTGAACTCAGTGGAACCTATTTCTGAGTAGACATATACTGTACAAGCCTGTGCTTTAAATGACTTTAATCCTCACTTTATCCATAATGATATAATTTTAAAAGGGAGTAAACATTTCCCTGCCCTTTAATCACCAAGGTATGTGAACAATTGCTAAAATATGTGTGTGCATATCCTTTCCCCAAACAGCAGAAAAGTTGTCTTTTGGAGAAAAGTGAATCAGATCTCCCCAATACCACACACCCAGAGACTATGGAATAAAGCCTACAAGGTCATTGCAGAAAAAGGTTTGCTGTCCAGGGAGATAGCAGAAGTCATTGAACAGGAAAGGATGGTTGATGTTCCATATGCATTGAAGGAATCCAAAAGCAGCTTGAGCATACCTCTCAGGCGTCTCATCTACCCAATATGTACTGCCCAATGGATTTTGCTATTCTTTCAGGTGGTAAGAATGCTTTTGCCTGACGGGCGTCCAGTTGCGCCCCTATGTAGCTCACGAGTTGTGATGGTACCAGGCGGGATTTTTCTGGATTTATGTGTAGGCCTAATTTGTGCAGGACTTGAAGAGTAGTTCCTGTGGCTGCAATGGCATCTTGCTAGGTCCTGGTAACCAGGAGCCAATAGTCGATGTAGTCGGGAAGAGCTTTATTCCCTTGCTACTGAGGCAAGCCACGACTGGGGCCATGCATTCTGTAAATGTCCTGGGGGCTGTCGAAAGCCTGAAGGGGAGAATGGCAAACTGGTAAGTGGTCTGCTGGAACCAGAACCTGAGGAATCCTTGATGGGACGGGTGAATTGAAATATGAAAATAAGAATCCTTCAGGTCAATGGCAGTGAACCAGTTTCCCTGTGACAGAAGAGGGAGAATGGAGTCGTGTGGTAGAAGACCTGCTGCAAGACTTGTATCGAGTAGCCTCGACCACGATGGAGTCAGGTATCAGATGTTTAACTAGAAAAACCGAGTCTGAGCCATGAGTTTTGTAGTGGTGTTCAATCTTTTGCGGGATTTGGAGAGTTGAAGGCAACCTATCCCAAGAGTTCTTGACCAGAGTAAGGAGTGCCGGTATAAGGCTCAAACTAGGAGGAGGCATCTTGTACTGCTCCATATCATGGAAGACTAAGTCCAGTTCTTGTGGGATCTGCGCATCAAGTTTCAGTGTCTTAGCCATACGCAAGATAAGTTGCACATATGATGTATAGTCTTCCAGGGGAGGCTGCAAAAGATTGCCAGTGGCACCTGCATCAGGAACTTCGGATTTATCAGATGAGGATGAGTTGGCACCATGAGATGACTGAGAAGTCGATGGTGGTGGTCGTGGTACCGGGGCTGGCAGTATAGGGTCAGCATCCGATTGGATAGATACAGAGAAAGGTTCCGTATCATGGTCATGAGGACTGGAGTAAAGCATGGTAGCCTGTACCGAGGAGCGGCTCCTATGAAGTTTGAGTCGTTTAGGAGGCACGGAAGGCATCGGCATCATCGCTCTCCTTCAGGATGGCACAGCTTGAGGGGTGGAAACATCCCCTTGGTATTGCAATGACGTTTGCAGTGGAGGGGCTACGGAAGGGTACCAGGGTGGTAGCAGGTAGCCCCACCCTTTGTATTGGTCATGGTTGCCATAGCCTTGATATGGATTGGGATGTATCAGTCAGGATATGGATGACAATAATGAAGTAAACCCTCCGGATGGTAATACTGCTCTTCAAGCCCAGAAGGCTGGTATGGAGAGGCACGTTTGTGTTTCTCCTTTCTTTTCCTAGGAGTGCATGGAGCAGATTCCCGTTCCGATTCAGTCTCGGTATCTGCCCGCCCTGAAGATCGAGGGCTGAAAGGGGCTATGGCCGGGCTGGATGGTGCAACAGCCCCAAATCAGCCTGAACTCGGCGACATGCTCAGAATAACATGAGCTTGCTGGGCTGGAGGTATGGCATGTTCCTCCCTGTCGGAAAGCCCAATATCCTCCCTCGAAGAATTCTGCATCAGTATAGGAGGTATGGAAAGAGGTGCAGTAGCTGGTTTGGCTAATTCCTTTTGCCTCTTAGGCTTCTCCTTGACCTTTTTCTTATTTGCAGGATTGCTAGACAGCAGCTGAGCCTTGGTGGAAACTGGCTTAGGCGGGTTTTTTAGAGTTTTTGGATTTAGCAGGTAAAGAAGTGGTGCTGGATAAAGACTGGTCAATAGGGCTAGTAGCTGATTTAGCAGCCTCCTGGCGAGGAGGGTTTGAAGAAGGGAGGGCTGTAACCCCCATGGTAGGGTTCAGAGATTTCTCATAGAGAAAAGAGCTCAGTCATTGGAGCCGTCGCTTAATAGCCTGCTTGGAAAAACTCTTGCACGTGTTGCACAACTGGGTGTGATGGGATTCCCACAGACAAAATAAACAGAGGTTGTGCCCGTCGGTAAGTGGAATTTGCCGAAGACAAACGGAGCACTTCTTAAAGCCCTGAGGGGCCATAAAACAAAAAAGAAAATAAACAGGGGGGGGAACCACTAAAGGGGGGAAACGATAGAACAGAAAAAAGAATAACTGGAGGATCTATCGTTGAAAAAACAAGTAGAGAAAAAAGGTTCAAAAAGATTTAGCAAAGCTAAAATCACTTTCCTTAGCGCTCTAGTTCCTAACGTCCTACTCAAACGGCGGAAAAGAGAAAACTGAAAGGAAGGTTGAGGAGGCGGTGCTCATACCCTGTTGGGGGGGGGAACTAATTGTCTCTTTTTTCCTCAGTTCTAGAATCTCCTGAATGTCCTGTGAAGGCGCAAGATAAACCCATTTGTGTGCATTCACAGAGGCTACTACAAAGAACCAGGACTCAGCCTCCTGTTAAACTGGATATTTCACATGACCAGAAATGCCACAAAGATGATTACACGTAAGACAACGAGCACAATTTTAGGAAATAAGACTGGTATACTGGTTGCAAAAGCTACTATGTAGTTACTGAACTATATTTATAATGATTGATTGCCCTGAACAGGAATTATTCCAGCAAGGGTTATCAATGTTTCACAACAAAAGGTCACATCTGCATTTCAGAAAGTGGAAGTCCAGCATCTGCTAAAATAAAAAACAAAAACCATTCTGTATGAATCTCCCAGCCTCAAGTGCCGCTTCCTAAGGGAGTCAATCAAGTTTGTGGTAACTGAACAACATGGACTGTGGCAGGACAAAACATTATTTCCTTGACTATATTAAATCAGGATTTTAACCTGGCTAGGAAATTTAACTCATCATCCATATAATGGAAAACCTGTCTCATTGGGGGCGGGGGCGGGGGGAACTGATTTTGCTAAACTCCTCTGTGATTTTTTTTACAGTGAAAGCACTCAATTCTTTCATGTTTGTTGTTGTTGTTGTTTAGTCGTTAAGTCATGTCCAACTCTTCATGACTCCATGGACCAGAGCACACCAGGCCCTCCTATCTTCCACTGCCTCCCGGAGGTCTGTCAATTTCATGTTGGCAGCTTCAGTGACACTGTCCAACCATCTCGTCCTCTGTCGTCCCCTTCTCCTCTTGCCTTCACACTTTCCTAACACCAGGGTCTTCTCCAGGGAGTCTTCTCTTCTCATGCGATGGCCAAAGTATTGGAGCCTCAGCTTCAGGATCTGTCCTTCCAGTGAGCACTCAGGGTTGATTTCTTTCAAAATGGATAGGTTTGTTCTCTTTGCAGTCCAGAGGACTCTCAAGAGTCTCCTCTAGCACCACAATTCAAAAGCATCAATTCTTTGATGGTCAGTCTTCTTTATGGTCCAGCTCTCACTTCCATACATTGCTACTGGAAAAACCATAGCTTTGACTATGCGGACCTTTGTCGTTAAGGTGATGTCTCTGCTTTTTAAGATGCTGTCAAGGTTTGTCATCGCTTTCCTTCCAAGAAGCAGGCGTCATTTAATTTCGTGGCTGCTGTCTCCATCTGCAGTGATCATGGAGCCCAAGAAAGTAAAATCTGTCACTGCCTCCGTATCTTCCCCTTCTATTTCCCAGGAGGTGATGGGACCAGTGGCCATGATCTTAGTTTTTTGATGTAGAGCTTCAGACCATTTTTGTGCTCTCCTCTTTCACCCTCATTACGAGGTTCTTTAATTCCTCCTCACTTTCTGCCATCAGAGTGGTATCATCTGCATATCTGAGGTTGTTGATATTTCTTCCGGCTATCTTAATTCCGGTTTGGGATTCCTCCAGTCTGTCCTTTCACATTATGTATTCTGCATATAAGTTAAATAAGCCGGGAGATAATATACAGCCTTGTCATACTCCTTTCCCAATTTTGAACAATCAGTTGTTCCATATCCATTTCTAACTGTTGCTTCCTGTCCCATGTATAGATTTCTCAGGAGAAGGTGGTCAGGCACTTCCATTTCTTTAAGAACTTGCCATAGTTGGTTGCCATCGACACAGTCAAAGGCTTTTCGGTAGTCAATGACTACGCAAAAGCCTTTCCAAAAAATCTGAAAGCTTTCAGATTTGCTTCAACACTAAATTAGTGCTCTGGGCTAGCACTTAAATTGCCACCCCCAATAGCTTTCACATTGCAATAACTGAAACTAGCTGAATACAGTAATGGCAGCAGTGTATCATCATTGCTCGATAACATCTATATGAAAAGATAGATATCATCTATAATTTGCTGGTGATACACAGTCCAAAAGTGGCTGTCTCAGCTCCAAGCCAGCATCAAAAAAGCTGTGAAAGAGGTCAAACTAGCTGGAGCAGAAAGTACAGTATAGAGATGAAGTGGATGGTTAATCTCTAGCCTCAAGAGAGGTGGTACTTAGCTCCTTTAAAATATTTCTGGAGCCCAGGAACACATTTGGGCTCTGCTTGCCCCTGGATAAACAAGTAGTATAAATATTCAGGAACATGTTTTACCACTTACAAGTTGCACAAGTTTGTGCCTTTAAAAAGCACTGGTGAACATTATCAAATCAAAAAGTCATTAGCCACATTTAATTCTCTCACCTGTTTTTGTAGCACCTGATGCCCCCACTGCATTTTAGAAGACCCGCAACAAACAGAAAAAAGTCAAACATTTTCCTTTAAAGCTATTTGATTACTACAAAACGACATTATCAGTGCTATAGGAATTATCCCAGAATGAGCCTGTAAACAAACTGCAGGTTCGCCACATAGCTTGCTTCAATGGTAAATTCTGGCTCTTTTTTGTCCCAGACATAAAAGGCAACAAGGAAGAAGACTTCACCATAGTACAACAAAGAGGTCCAAGCACATAAACTTTTACCACCTTGATGATCAATGCAATGTAGCCTATAATGGAGTACCTTTGAAGACGACTTTCTTTCAAACATTACAGAATATTACAATGTACCTTAAATACAAGTGTGGAGAGGAAAACATACAATTAGTTTTGCTACAAATTAGCTTTTGGGCTCAATTCAAGTAAAAATTACTTATCTTTAAACTGTTCATAGCTTATGTCTAATACTGTATACCACCTAAAAACTGATTCTCTATGTATGAACCCTGACACTAGCTAAGGTCATCACATCTGCTCTGTATTTCTCCATTGCAGGAAATGAAATCAGTAACAGCTAATAACAGATTGTCGTCATCACACTAAGGTTCAGGAATGTTTTGCCACATGAGATTAGAAATGTATTAGGTCTGCCTAAATTCTGAAAAGCATAGCTATTCTGTATAGTATGTAGGCAGAAAATGACTGTGATATCCATGTTTCCGGTTCCGGTCTGAGGGAGGAACAGTGTTTGTATCAAGCTCTGCTCCCTTTTTAATATTTATTTGTTAATACTTACGAAGTATGCAACTGCTCAAGTTGATTCATTAACAGAACTTTGCTACCCGGTGGTGGCTGAAACCAAAGAGAGCAAGAAGCACTGAGTCTCCCCGGGGGGGGGGGGGAGTTTACCAGCAACACAATGTTTGAAAAGGACTTTGATTCGAGGAAAATTCAAGGCCATACAAGAACTACATCATAATACTGTGAGTTATTTAGAAGATATTTATAAGTCAAATGTCAGGAGTTGCCTAAGCTATCTGATAAGGAGACATCACAGAAGGCAAGGTAATAAAGAAATAAAGAAATCACTCTAGGATCTGCACTAGGATTTGCAGACGACTCTAGCTCTCCTGGGTGTAGGTGTGATTCAACAGCACATATAAACACAACCAATGGTCATTACTAGAGCCCAGAAAACTCGTGCTGGAAGTAACAATGCTCCCAGAAGTAAACCTCAAAGGGCTATAGTAGACTTCTGCATGCCTTTAACCTCCATTAGTCAACAGGACTTTTCCAGTTCCACTGGGCAAAGGTTTCCAAACGAATTTGTTTCAAGTACTCCATCTATCTTAGACCATCAAGATTCAAATATGATAATCAGAGATTCCCAAAGAAATGATGTGGCTGAAGACCTTTCTGGCTACTTGATTGGCAATTGGTGAGTGGATCTAGGATTCCAAGAAAGGTCATCAATTTTATTAATGGACTTGCCTGAGAAAAATCCAAATTTATCAAACACCGATCCAAAGAATATATCCATAGAAGAACAAATAGACAAATCTTATGGGTATTCGCGAAGGCTTTCACGGCCGGGATCTAATGGTTGTTGCAGGTTTTATCGGGCTTCTTGACCGTGTTCTGAAGATGGTTTTTCCTAACGTTTCACCAGTCTCTGTGGCCAGCATCTTCAGAGGACACAGCACAGTTTTAAGAAAGGTGATCCTTTAGATCCTTGTAACTTTAGACCTATCAGTCTTCTCAACGTGGCCTCTAAGCTTTATGCTAGATACCTCCTGAATAGGCTTCTAGATTGGGACAACAAACATTCTATCATCTTCAAAGAACAGGCAGGCTTCAGAAAAGGCAAAGTACAATAGATAAAGCCTTTGTTTTACATCACGTAATTAATAAATACGCCAAACCTCCAAACAAATATCTTTACGCTGCCTTTGTGGATTTTTCATCAGCCTTTGACCTGACAGATAAGAGAACATCCCTGGTGTAAATTGGGAAAAACAAACATCGACAAGAGACTCCTGTAGCTCATACAGCAACTACATAAAGAAAATACAATGCAAATGCGTAAAGGATTACAGGGAGCTCTATCACAACAGGTTCACATTAGCCGAGGGGTGAAACAAGGTATTTTAGCACCTTTTCTCTTCAACTTTTATATAAACAGCCTTATCCCTCAAATGGCTTCCCCTACATTCTTCCCTCCAGCCATTGGTTGTAGGAAGATCTCAATACTGTTTTATGCTGATGACCTGGTTTTGCTATCTTTGAATAAAATTGGTCTTAAAAGAATGCTGTCCAAATTTGGGGAGCTCTGTAAAGAGGAACGGCTAACCATCAACTATACCAAAACAAAGGTTATGGTCTGTGGGAAGAGAGCCCCTAAGCATAACTGGTCACTGGATGGGTATGCTATTGAGCAAGTACGTACACTCATTTAATTATTTGGGCCTTCAATTTTGTGAGAAACTCTCCTGGAGACAGCATTTAAATGCTACCATCTTATTGAGCACCAGATCAATATGGCAATTAAAAAGATTTTTCTACGGCAGAAGAGGCTAGCTGGTAAATCCTGTTCTCAAGGTGTTTGTTGTCAAAATTCCAGCACAAATGCTCTGTGGGACAGAACTATGGGGAGAGGCAGCCAAGCCCAAATTAGAAATCCTGCAGAACAAATTCATGAGGCCGATACTGGGGCTCTCCCCAGGAACTCCCTCGGCTCACCTCAGAGGTGAGTTAGGCCTATACTCAATTGCCACTAGATTCAATCTGGCTTATTTTAAATATTGGCATAAACTGAACAGTTTGGAGGACTCCTCCCTGACAAAGTACTGCTGGTTAGAATGACTAAAGTCTGGTGGATGGGCACAACAATGTCACCAAAAATTAAAGGTCCACAACCTTCCGATGAAAAAGTTTCTTAGTTTAAGCTCGCACAACCTTAGGAATTGGATCTTTGATCTTGATGCTAGTCAGGATAGGGCGGCTACTGTTGGGTCCCATTTTTCTACCTGGTATCCCCAACTTCAGGTGAATCATGCAAAACCAAAATATTTTGAATCATTGACTTTTCCCCAGATTCGCAGAGCTTTTACAGAACTTAGATTTGGACAGATAGCCTCAGCATACCTCAAAGGGAGATATAAAGGAATCCCAGTTGAGGAACAAAAATGTGTTTTTGGCTGCAACCAGACTGAGGATCCAACTCATTATCTACTGTTCTGTCCTCTCTATAAAAATCCTAGAGAAAGATTTCTGTCACCCATCATTCAGATGTATTTTAACTGTACCACCGCTGAAACAGTAGTAGGATTGCTTGCTGATACACAGTTGCACGTTACATATGCTGTAGCACAATTTGCACTAGCAGCTAAGAAGCTGAGGCTTCGATTTGTCAAGGATCATAATGCCACATAAACGCTGAATACAGTGGACTGGCATTATATGTTATGACAATATTCTTAGACTGTGTTTTATTGGTTTTAATGGTCTTAAGGTAATTACCTGTTTTAATTGGATTTTATATGCTACAGTAGTCAGTACATTGTAAAGGTCTATGGCCAGAAATAATAAAGTTTATATTTATGACTGTGCTATCCAGGATGTTTACCTTAGTAGCAGGTTGTATGGTCCAGTGTTAATTCTTAATTATTGCCTTATAGATTTTAAACAATATTTTTCTTTCTAACGCAAACTACAAAGGGCTTATAAAATGATATACAAATATGTAAAATAAATGCATGAACAGAAACTAGACTGGAAGCAATAGTAAAAGGTTGTTAGTTGGGATTTGCATCCCTTCCCATTCAAGGGGGTGCAGTGGGGCTAGGAAAGATTGCACTCCCCTATCTATGCAGTTTCTGTGAGAGAAAGTCCAGTGCTGGACACAGGCTAAAGTATGGAAGGGTTCAAAGACAAGTAAAGCAATCCTTCCACAAACAATTGTAATGATGTTGCCCTCCTGAGAAAATCTAGTAATGAAAACAATTTTTTAAAATGTCTTTTCCAGAGACAAGAAGCAGAGCATCAAGATTTAGCTGAACAGTATCCAAATATCTATGCAATGGGGTGTTTGGCTAGAGCACCAAACTGAAATTCTTGTAGACAAACTGCAACTAAATCTTATTCATAAATTAAAATGAAGTGGTTAAACCTGTAATGAACAATATATGTCCAATTACATTATAGTGAGAGATGTTACCAGGTTATCAATATCAGAAATGACTACAATTGACAGAATCATACATAAAGCTTACAGAAGACAATTTTTCCAGCAGTTAACCCACCCAGACCCAGAATTACCACAAGGGTAGATAAAAATCAATGTTTTTTAAAAAAATCAAATTGAGTTAAATCACGACTTAAATAAAAAGATTTTTTTTTAAAAATTTACATTGTTAAAAATCAATTTTTTAAAATTTTAATTGTGATTTAAATAAAATTGTGGTTTTAATAAAAATTCTCTCTAATTACCACCACATGAAAATCAGCATGGTGGAACTTCTCACCTTTTGTATAATGTTGAGAGCTTTCGAGCATTTCGTTAAACTCACTGCTACATGACAAAAGTATGGTATCAAACCTGGGTCCGTTCCCTAACACAGATTTTATTCTAGTCCTTTTTCTACACATTACCTATTGATCTTGAAAAAAAGATTCTTCACATGGAGTAGAGATGGGAGTTGATAATTGTGACATCTTTCCTAAGGTAATGGTGACATCTAAGATACATCAGCCAATAACAGCTAGTTTCCTTCCAGTATTGAGAATATTTTGTTTTCATAAACATATAGACCTGTTAGAACTACTAAAATGTAAGGGATTTAATGTCACTTTTTACATTATTCATAATAATACAATACAAAGATTCATTGTATTTGGAAAAAGCACATTTATCCCTAATGGTCAAAAACAAATTTCATTTGAGGCTGCATCATCATTCATATCCTCTGTCATTTAAAACTCTCCATACTTTGAAATATATAGTAGATATCAGATTTGTATTAAATTCAGTCCCTGGAAACCACTAACTATAGTAATCAGTGTCACCTAGGATTATTAAATGAAACAATACAGGTACAATATTAGTATAGATCTCACTTGTTTTAGTAATATATGCTTAAAATATTTCATGAGCATAAGACTTTTCAAAGTATATAAATAAAAGTATTGGCATACTCGCCTACCTTGTGAAGGCAGAGAAAAATGTGTCTAAAAAAGAAAGGTTACTTACCTGTAACCATGGTTCTTCAAGTGGATCTCTGAATTCACACATTTGGGTTACAGTCTGTAACTCCTCGGAATATTCTAGAGCTTTTTTCTGAAAAAAGTAACAAGCTTGAGGGTTGCCCTTATAACGCATGCTCCGCCCACTTCAGCCTTCAGTTCCATTTTATTCACCACTTGCAAAGTCAAGGCTCATTAAGCTAAAAAAAAGTGACGGATAGGGGGAGGTTGGGCGGGTAGTGTGTGAATTCACAGAGGTCCACTAGAAAAACCATGGTTACAGGTAAGTAACCTTTCTTTCTTCTTCATGGCTTCTGTGAACATACACATTTGGGTGATTAGCAAGCTTCACTTACCGGAAGGCGGGCCGTCACTCCAATATTGACGTCTGAACTGCTTTCCCAAATCCTGCTTCCCTCTTGGGCCTGAGGACTAGTCTGTAGTGCATTACAAATGTAGAAGCTGCCTTGCAAATGTCCAGAACATCCACGCCTCGTAATAATGCAGTGGACGTTGCCATAGCTCTAGTGGAATGGGCTCTCAAATGTTCTGGAGGAGCCTTGCCAGACAGCTCATACGACAAACTGATAGTGGAGACAATCCATCTAGAAATGATTGCAGAGCAAGCAGGTGAACCCTGAACCATAAAAGCAGAGGAACAACTTGGGAGAAGCACGAAAGTCTTTAGTTCTGGATGTATGGTATGCTAAGGCACGTCACACATCCAGAGAGTGAAACGTTCTTTCAACGTCTGAAGAAGGATTCGGGAAAAGGTAGGCAAAGTCAATGGCTGATTAAGATGAAAACCGGAGACAACTTTAGGTAAGAAGGAGACATCAGGGTAGAAGACCACTTTATCCTGGTAAAACTACAGGTAAGGTGGGTCTGCCCTAAGGGCAGCAAGCTCACTGGCCCTTCTAGTAGGAGTTATTGCCACCAAGAACAATGTTTTAAAGGACAGCAGTCGAATGTCGTAAGTAACCATAGGTTCGAAAGGGCGGCATGTGAGAGCATGGAGGACAAGCTGTAGAGACCATTGAGGCAAAGGCGGCCTAACAGGCGGATGAAGGTTGTGGAGGCCTTTCATGAAAGACTTAAGAGTAGGATGGGAAAACAAGTGAGCCGAGTCTGAATCACAGGGTTGATAGGAGACTATTGCAGAAATATACACCTTTAAGGTTGATAAAGTCAGGCCAAGATCGAACAGATAGCGCAAATAGTGAAGAAGGGCTTCTAATGAAACTGTAATGACTGTAAGCCCCTAGACTAGGCAAACTTTAGAAAACTGTTCCATTTAGAAGCGTATACTGTAGAAGTTTAGTACATGGTTTTCTGGCCCCTTTGAGGACTTCCCGCGTTAGGGGAGAATCCTCCAAGCCGTTAGGTGGAGTGATTCCAGGTCTGGGTGATGGATGTTGCCGGCATTCTGGGTAAGAAGGTGAGGCAGAAGCGGCAGCTTTATAAAATCTGATGCCATAGCCTTGAGAGTGGTAAACCATGATTGCTGAGGCCACCATAGTGCTACTAGAATGACACTGGCCCTTGTTTCCCGGATTTCCAATACTAATGGTATTGGTGGAAATAGGTAAAGAAGCTCGGTTGGCCACCTGATCATGAAAGCATCCCCCAGGGGCGCACGCGCGAGAGCAAAATACCTCACATTTCGTGTTTAGCTGAGTTGCAAACATGTCCAACTTTGGATGACCTCACCTTGTGCAAATCATCTTGAAAGTAGGCGCGTCTAGTTCCCACTCGTGAGTCTCTCCTGTCTGACTCAGCCTATCCGCCACTTCGTTTTCTGATGTGGACACATGAATGGCTACAGGAAACACATGCCAGTCATAACACCACTCCCAAAGGTGAACTGTCAGGTAGAGGAGTGACATGGAGGGGGTACCTCCTTGTTTGTTTATATAATACATGGTCATGGTGTTGTCCATGGACTCCACAACCCTGTATCAACAGCACGAACGCACAGAAGGCCTTTATCACTACCAACATTTCTAGATGATTTATATGAGGAGCACCTTCCTGCTTGGATCAAAGAGTGTGCACTTGGTGGCTGCTGCAGTGTGCCCCCAATCCTGTGGGACAGGCATCTGTGGTGACTTGTACTGTAAGTTGCAGTGGATGAAATGGCTGTCCCATGAGGAGGTGGGGAAGGACAGTAGTTGCTTCGCTAGTTCTAGTGTGACACAAAGGCGTTTCCTCGGGCTGCCTACCATCGGATCGAATTGGGACAGGTACCAAGCCTGCAAGGATCTCATTTTTAGACGTGCGTGCAGAAGAGCGGATGTTGTAGAAGCCATGAGGCCTAGAAGATGTTGGGTGTGATGAGCTGTGACCCTGGAGAAAGGACGAAAAGGGTGGACTGCTCGACATATCTTCTGGATCCATTCTGGAGGCAGAAAAATGCAGGCATGAACAGAATCCAGTTGCGCTCCTATGTAATTGGCTATCCGAGAGGGAACTCGGTGAGATTTCTTGAAGTTCACCTTGAGACCGAGATTTTGTAAGGTATGAAGAACAAATTCGGTGTCTCGAATGGCTTTCTGATGAGAGGCAGCTACGATTAGCCAATCGTCTATATAAGGAAAGACCATGACATTGTTGAGGTGCAGGTGAGCCGCTACTGGGGCCGTACACTTTGTGAATGTGCAAGGAGCGGTGAACAGCCCGAACGGTAGGGCGCAAAATTGATAAGCCATATCTATAAAGAAAAAATTGAGGTATTTTCGATGCTGTTGGTGAATAGAAATATGAAAATACAGTGGTGCCCCGCATAGCGACATTAATCCGTTCTGGATTAATCATCGCTATGCAGAAACATTGCTAAACGGAATGGAAAATGCCATAGGAACGCATTAAACTTTGTTTAATGCGTTCCTATGGCTCCCAAACTCACCGTTGAGCGAAGTTCCTCCATAGCACCACCATTTTCGCGCCCTCGGTAAGCGAGGGCAGGGCGCAAAAACACTTGCAGCAGCCATTTTGGGCACCCGGCGGCCATTTTGGAACCGCCGATCAGCTGTTTAAAAAAACATCGCAATGCGAAGATCGGTAAGCGAAATGCTTACCCATCATTGCAATGCGATGTTTTGCCTATTCAGAACATCGCAATGTGGTCGCATTAGCGATCTAAAAAAATAGATCGTTATGCAGATTCGTTGTTAAACGGTGCACTCGTTATGTGAGGCACCACTGTAAACATCTTGCAAGCCTATTACTACAAACCAATCGCCGCAACGCGTCTAAAGTCCCCATGCCAAAATGACGGGGTTGGAGGTAGGCATTCAGATCTCTGAGATCTAAGATTGGCCTGATACCTCCATCTTTTTTGGCACTGTGAAATAACGGGAATAGAAACCGTTCTGGATGTCTTGTGGTGGAACTTGTTGAATGGCATGTTTTTTGAGTAGAGCCAAAATTTCTTCTTCTAGAGCAGGGTTGAACGATGTAAATTTGATGTGCTCTAGAGGAGAAAGTTTGAAAAACTCTAGCCAATAGCTGAAACGAATAATGTTTAACACCCAATTGTCCTGTGTAATCATTAACCAATTTTGAAGAAAAGATACTAACCGAGTAGAGGGATTTGAGTCAGGAGGAACCATGCTGCTTAAGTCAAAGATAATGCTTTGATTTCTTTGCAGGTGGATGATAAGATTGACGCCTTTGAGTAGACCCCTGAGACCTGAAAGCAGACGAAGTGGATGATGCCTGTATGGGCTTGATGTGGCTCTGTGGTCTGTACGCACGGTAAGGTTGTGAGGATGTCTGCTGATATTGTTGTTGAGTATATGGTCTACGCCATTGAAATTTTTGGTATTTAGGTTGTTGATAAATGATATAAGACTTGGCCATTTTCTTCTTCTTGTGCAGGTTCTCCATGGGACCATTGGTTTTTTCATTAAATAAACCTGTGGCACTGAAAGGGAGCTCTTCTATGTGAGATTTAGCATCCTCCGTGATGTCTGAAGATCTTAACCAGGCATGTCATCGCAAACAAGATGCACCTCCTAAATCGACCGGATGGGGACATAAATCAGTACACTAGAGAGAATTCAAAGACTCACAAAAATGAGGAACTGAAGCCTGTGACCAATTGGTTGAGGTCAGGATGAGACAGAAGATGGAAGTTGTAAATCAGTCTGGGTCAGAAGCAATTAATTCTAATAAACTGAAACAGTAGTCAGGAGCAGTCTACGTCAGTACTGAGTAGTCAAGGAGATCCAAAAACCAAGCCAAAAGAGCAGCCAAAAACCAATCCGAAGTCAAATGAGAAAGCAAGTTCAGTCAGAAAACGCAGGAAGCAAACCAGTCCGAGTCAAAACACGACAGAGTAAAATCAGTAGTCCGTTCAATGATCCGAAGTCAAAAGAGGGGCAACCAGAGTAATATCTAAAGCGTAATCCAAACAGTCCAAGTAAAAAAAAAAACCATTTTTTAAAAAATGCAAAATAGTAAAGCTCTAAGCCGAGAAGTTCCTAACACCTAGGCAGTAAAATGGAACTGAAGGCTGAAGCAGATGGAGGATATGCTATAGGGGCAACCCTCAATATTGTTACTTTTTTTCAGAAAAAAAAGCTCTAGAATATTCCGAGGAGTCCTGCGCCAGCGCAGACTGTACAAGTAACTCAAATGTGTGCATTCACAGAGGGCATGAAGAACTTGTAAGTAAAGAACAGTATCATTATTTCTGTTTTAATCGTGGAAGGGGTGGGGGGAAATTGACCATTTATTTCTGGTTAGCGTTGAAAGATCTTACTCAAGATTTTAAAACAACTCACTCTGTATCACAGCAAAACCATGACTCCGCCATATGTTTCTGTTTCCCTGAATCTGATTATAACACATATATTTCATGGTGATCCAGTCCCCACTTTGCCTCTAAAAATCTCCCATTAGGGAGAAGTGCAATATGTTCTTAGTTCCCAACATTCCTGAAGTATACTACAAAGGCTACATCTGTTCTATGATTGTCTGCTTTACAGCTATTAAATGCAAGGACCTCTTGTTATAATATGTATTCTACAAAATAAGTTGACACATATGGTAAGATAGCACCTATTAATTGTGCTGAGAATAAATACTGCAGAAGCATATGACAAAGTAATATTATTTATAGCAACTTGAACACTCACCTGCAGTAACACAGATAACAAGATCAAGTAATTTCCAGTTCAACAGAATCTGGACTTTTTGCTGGAGAGTTACAACCTGGAACTATGGTTGCATTCCTTCCAGTTCCTACCTCTCTGTCTCCTTGATACTTTAAGAAAGAAATTTATTTACACCCCAAGCACTAGTGGTACTTTTCACAAACCTCACAGAAAACCAGCTTTTGGGTGCTTGGGAGCAACCAGGGGTGTTAAATGAACTCACTGGAGCAGCAAGACTCATACTTCCTGGACTCTCTCAATGAACAGTACTTTTAGCCAATTGTGAATTAGTAGTCTTGTTACACAGGAAATGTTTTCATGAAGGACACTTATTATAGTAGAATTTTCAATAGCTGGAAGTTGCAACAGCTTCCCACATAACTTTTTTATGGCACAAATGGCCTCTCGATTTGCTCAGATCTAAATAACAATAATGAGGGGGAAACTTATATACATGATAATAACAAAAAAATTATTGTCAAACAGTTCATGAGTTTGAAAAACACTGCTGACACAAGCATTTGCTTCCAGTAATTTCATGTATTATTACTAAAAATAAAAGAACTCAAAAGTAGCACCCAACATATTAAGACACAATAGCTTGAACCTTGGTGTTTGCAAAGGGACTGTGTAACTTGCCACAGTTACATGATTCCAACAAATTGACAAGGTGTTGGATCTGAAGATACTGTAGTTGAAAAATTGGGGAACTATGGGTTGGGGATCTTTATAGAAAATCCAAGCTTTTCTCATTGCCTGAGAAATGCTGGGAGAAAGGTGGGGACAAATGTTGCCCACAAAAGAATGGAAGTACCACCTGTGGTTTATATTTTGGGCAAAGACTTCAAAGTCAGATTAACTTCTTCCCTGTTAGTATGCTGATTGGAAAATGAATTTGGCTGTGTATACGAGAGAGGGGGGTTTGAAACTGCTCTTCTCTTTTGAACATTTGAGGGAACTTGAAGCCTAATTGGCAGATCATCTCGAAAGGTCCAGAAGCTGATTAATGAGTTATTTAAAGATGTTCAAAAGTTACTTTAGTTGACTTAGTTATCTAGGAGACACTATGCTTAGGTGCTGTCCTGTTATGCTGTGCTGGAAGGGTTGCACTCAGAGCATGCTGTAAAACTACAGTGGTGCCCCGCTAGACGACGACCTCACAAAACAATGAATCCGAATGAAGATGAGGTTTTGAGATCGCTATAACAATTCGCAAAACAGTGTTTCCAATGGGTGATTTTCACTGGACAATGTTTGGGTCCGTGCCTCGCAAACCATTTCTCGCAAGACGACGATTTTGGCACTGATCGGCACTTCGCAAAATGTGTGTTTTTGGGACCGATGCCTCACAGGCTAGCCATTTTAACAGTTGATCGGCGGTTCTCAAAATGGCTTCCCTATGGGCGATCTTCACAAAACAACGATTTTTCCCCATTGGAACGCATTAAACGGATTTCAATGCATTCCAATGAGGAAACGGTTTCACAAGACAGCGATTTCTATGGAACAGATTATCATCGTCATGCGGGGCACCACTGTATATTGATGCTATGTTAGTGTGTAAGTACTAGATAGTTCAGATAGCTTTCTTAAATTCTAGAGTGTTTTCTCTGTATGGTTCAGCATTCGACTTTAAACGAGTTAAAATACTTTTGATGTATTTTTGCAATCTTTTGAAACTTTCATCTTTTTGGTTTTTTCACTATCTTTAAGAAAATATTGAAATTCTCCACCTATGTCTCGGTTTTTGGCTAAGAGTGTTTCTGGTACTTAAAACCAGTTCTTGCTTTGACCAGCTATCTGGAGTCTATGTTTTTGTGGGTTGTGGTGGCAGTTCTTACTTGCAGGGTTGGTGGAACATTTCAGTGAAAAAGCATGGGAAAACAATTAACCATAGGAATATACAGTACCTTAAAATGCAGATGTGTACCTCATCACAACTCTATTTGATTTATTTATTTAAAATATTTCTTTGCCACCTTTCTCCCCAAAAGGACCCAAGGCAGCTTACATCACTAAAACCTTATTTAAAAGCTAAAACACAAGCTTGTTATTATCTTCAGTCGCTTACTTTAGCAAGTGTTTCTCAACAGTGACAAGCAATATGTTTGCTTCTGTTTTCATTCAGAAAATATATAACGATATTTAAAAAGTTAAAGCAAACAACAGACTACACAAAAATATAGGTTGAATAAGTGAGACCTTTCACTCTCTCCTAGCTGGTTTTACTAAAACTGTCAGCATTCCTTGTTGCTATATATCACATGTGATTAATTCCTGTTACCAACCGGCTGAAAAACTACGTGGCAAGTGTCCCAGGTCTTAAAGTCAAATCCAGCCCTCCTGGGAGTTGAATGCAAACATCTTGGGCTTCACGAGACAGCCACACTTCCTTCTGTCTCATATTGCTGTCACAGACTTCCCAGATTTTATGAGAGTCCCCTCAACTTGCCATTATGAAATTTGAAATCCATCTCTTCACAGTTGAGGAAGGGTTTTAAGCTAAAACCTTGTCTTTTTGGCTCCATGCTTTTACATTTGGCCCTGCTCAATATAGGAATGTGGCTCCTGGAAACATCCCTGAAATTGAATTCAGCCTTCAGGCTGAATGAAGTTTCCTACTCGTTATGAACCCACTTAAATATTCTTACTGCTTACTTGCTAAAATACCACCAAGTTAAATGTAGGCTGCCTGCAAACCTTACCACCAGCCACTCCAGCTGGCTACAGAAGAAAGAAATGAATGAGAAGAAGGACATTTCTACCACCCCTGCAGAAATACTACAGTGGACCCTCTACTTAACTGAATCAATCGGTATTGGAATGGTGGCTGCAGGTCGAAAAGTCTGTAGGTTGAGGCTCCATTGACCTACAATGCATTGAAAACCAATTAATCCCATAACTGACCATTTTTGTTTTTGTTCCATTTTTGTTCCATTTTTGGTTTTTTCTGGTCTGTAGGTCGATTCTCTGACTGCAAGTCGAAGCTAAATTTTGCAGCCAAAGAAGTCTGTAACTCAAAAAGTCTGTAAGTCGAGGGTCCATTGTATTTCCTATCTTACATTTCCCTCCTTATTCCCGATGACTGTAATAGGAACATAGAAAGCTGTCTTATACTGTATTAAATCACTGGTCTGTCTAGCTGAGATTGTCATCACTAACTGGCAGTAGCTCTTTATGATTTCAGGAGGGATCCTTTCATCATTTCACTTTCAAATGCAAGGAAGTGAACTTGGGACCTCCTGCATAAAAAGAAAGCGCTCTCATCAAGCTATAGCCCTTTGCAACTTTCCCCCCTCAATATACGGAGGCAGCTCCAGAAGCCATTTGGCTGAACAGCAGGATAACTAACTGGACAAATAAAATACAGTCAACCCTCGACTTAGAAACGGCCCTAGTTACAAACATTTCGACTTACAAACCGCTCTGACAGAAAAATTATTGACTCGACTTGCAAACTTAGATTCGAGTTACAAACCGAAAAAACACGTGGGAGGTGGGGAAAGCGCGAAATTTGAACTTTCAGCTAACCATTGGCCAGTGAAGAGGGTGCCTGTCTGCTTCCTTGCTCTTCCCAGCGTTTTGAGAGTGGATTTGGAGACAGTATTCAGACTGCCTGGTACTGCCTGGTATTGCCTGGTACAGTGCTGTACGGACTGTATTTTAATTTTTTGGCTTTTTAAAAATTTTTGATTTTTGAATTTTTAAAAGGTGTTCCCTCCCTCCTTTGCTGCCCCCTTTTTCCCCCAAAGGTGCTTGTATTGGCTTGTCTTGATTGAAAAGGTGACTTTCAAAGTGATCTGTTGTCTGAAAGGTGCTTGGTTTTTCCCAGAAGGTGCTTATCTTGGCTGAAAAGGTGCTTTTCAAGGTGTTCTGTTGAAAAGGTGTCTGTTCCCTCCTTCCCTCCCTCTTTTCTTTCCTTTTTTAAAACCTAAGTCATCTTAGGTTAAAAGGGAAAAAAAGAAAAAAATTATGCCCTGAGTGGTAGGAACGGATTAACCAGCTTTGCATTAGTTCCTATGGGAACTAATGATTTGAGTTACAAACCGCCCCTCGACCTAAGAACCAAAAACAGCCAGAACGGATTAATTGGTTTTCAATGCATTCTTATGGGAAATGCTGATCTGACTTACGAACTTTCCGACTTACAAACTACCTTCCAGAACAGATTAAGTTTGTAAATTGTAAAATTATGGAATAAACAAGCAAGCAAATGTTCCTCACAGGGAAGAAAATATGTTAACTAACACACTCAAGAAATTTCCCATCAATACCAAAACCTACTAAATCAACAATGTGGTATCTGATGCGATTACATCACCCACATGTGCAGAATATATTTCAGGTCCAATTATACATATTGCAGTGCCAAGATAAAAAGCGAGAGATATGTTGCCAAACAGATCATGATACACTTTCCTGAACTAGGAGCTCCTTTCTTGAGAGAAAGGAGAGCATTATAATGCATCTGTGATTTTTACAGGATCAGTAGTACTCTAGCACTGGTGAGGCAAGCTGAGGGAAAGAAGATACATGTCAATGAAACAGCAGTCTCTCAACCATTTACACTCATATTTAGGCCACTCCAAAGGACCACTACAGATTCAAGTTCTACTGGGGGACTCTACCATTAACTTCTTTCTCAGAAACAATCAGCTGGTATATTTCTGATACTGTAACAATAACCCTATGAGAGCTATTTCCTCATCTTTATACAGTACTATGATGTCTGGTTTAAGAACAATTTAAAATGAACAACACTAGCTACTAGTACCATAAATAAATCTTCAAATATGGTTCTCTTAAAAGACTGAAGCAGCAACTCCATTCATCATCTGAATATTAACTTCCAAGTCCATAGAGGACTATTTAACTGTAAGTGAATACAAGCTATTCATTTATTCTTAGAATAAAGCATCTTCCACAATTTCTATGACTATTATCAGCATTAACAAATAGATGATGATCAGGGGGACCCATTTATTTTTTAATCCTACACAATGAATCAAAGCAGGTGCAAGAGAGGAACTAAGGAGCAGCCCACACCTGTTTATACATGCAGAAAAAGTTGCAGATACCATTCAGAAAATAACTGCTACTATTTTTAACATAGTTTACTAGCTGCTCCTCTCCTGTAACGGAGTAGAGACAAAGAGTGGAGGAAAGGGATATTGTTCTCTGTGAGATAGCAATAAAGACACACTTTAAACTCATACACCCTTTGGTAAACCACAGCCACAGTGATTTTAGAGAAGTGAAGTTAAGAAACATATCCTGGAGATAGTACTTGTGGCGACCACCCAGGTCATGAATATTAATGTGCTATTCGCTTGGACCAGTGAGAGTGCTGGAGAGGCAGAGTCACGATATGAGAGCAGGAAGAGGAGGGGGAGATTGAGGATTTAGAGTTTTGAGAGATCAGAGATTGGAGGGGATACAGAGAGAGGGTTGGCGGTTGAGGGTGGATGAAGTTGGATTGTTTGGTTAAGAGTGAAAGATATTGATTGTACCTTCATCACCTGTAATAATAAACACCTTCTTTTTGGTTCTTTTTAAAATGACACATTGCCTGGTCCTCTGTGATTAACAATGTTGATGTAATCAACTGGTGAAATCAACATGACACGTAGCTTGTGCCCTTTGATTGGTGAAACAACCAAGGGACAGGCGGGAACATGACAGTACCACTTCTAATAAACAACAAAAACAAAGGGGTTAAAGACGCAGCAGAACAGGCTGGGTGGACAATTTGATGGTCTTACTTTTCCTTGTATTAATATGGGTATATCTGGACATTTACAGGGAGGATGGAAAGTCCACCCACTTCTTACTGTTTGGTACCCAGTGTGGTATAGTGGACAGAGTGATGTATTAGGACCCAGGAGGCCTGGATTTGAATTCCTGCTCAGCCATGGAAACTCACTGGGGGAGTGGAACTAGTAAAACCACCCCTTAAATACCTCACTTACCTGGAAAACTCTACTAGGACTGCTATAAGTAGGTTCTAACTTGATGACATATAGCAGCTCCAGCAAAAAAATAACACATATTGCCTAAGAACAAAGAATGTGTGTGTTTTTCTTCCAGATTACTGTTTCTTCTTAAGTCCAAAGGCTGCCATGAAATCCCTTTTATCATGAAAAAGCCATTGGAGGGAATCTTTAATTTCTGAAAATTGCTGTTGGTAAAGTCATCAGTGATTGTTGACAATTAAAGTCTTCCTTCTCCTGTCCAACTGGCTTCCTGATGATTAAAGGCTCCATGGGAGCCTTGGGACATTCAGGTGAGGAATATGAAATGTCTGATTTTTTAAAATTCACTGCAGCTGCAGATGGCATCAGCCTTATATGTTTTACCTGCATATATATATTACCACCATATACAGTACATATGCCACTACGGTAAACTTTCAAAAACACTATCATATTCCAATCACTCCTTCAGTCAGTAAATTCTGTGAAAAAAACTAGAGAAGTACTGTATTGTAAACATTTCTGATCCTCAGTTTGTTACAACCTTAACACAAGTTGCAGGCCCTACTTTCTAGTTACAATGGCTAAAGGTTGCTATTCCTTTCATCTCCAAACTAATCCCATCCAAACAGTTTCACACTGCCAAGATTTTCACATTTAGCTGAGCAGATGATTGTCATTAACTGAGGCCCACCGTATTCCAAGGAGCTGCAATGAAAGGCATCAAAATTCTGTTCTGGCTGACAAAGAAGAGAAATTAAGGGCACTTGCGTTCCTTTTTTTTTAACTGAAAGGTGCTGTTTCACTTTTGTATCACAGACTTAGACACAACTAAAATGTATCAATGGGCGTATGCCACTAAATGGGCAGTATATAAATCTAGTTAATCAAAAACAAATTAATACTAGGCAAATAATTTATCTTCAGTAAATTCTTGTTAGTTCTGAATTCAAAATTTTACACAAAGTTCATTATGACATCTGGTAATGTTTGCTACTCACTTCAGAAAACCTAGAGCTTAAAGACCTTGATACTGTATTACACACTCACTGGAAACGTGTGCGATCCAATCTTATGTTTACTTACAAAACTCACTCTGAATTCAGCTGTGCTTAGTTCCAGGTCTGTTTGGTGTACTGTATGATCCCTCTCACCTTTTGAAATACTAACCTCAGACTCAAATTCAAACCTACACAAGTTTTTGTTTTGCTACCTACTATTCAGTCCATAATTGTCATTCTTTTTTTGAAAAAAATCATAATAATCTCTTAGCAAACAAATTTCTGACATCCCTAGATTCTTCTACTATTCTTAAGCTGTTTACATTAATTATTGCCCCACTTCTACTCAAGTATGAATTCTGATTATAAGCCAAATTATATTGTGTTAAATTATGACACACACACACGAGTGAGCCTCATTGTGTTAAGTCAATATTACTGCCACATAAACAGGAATAGGAACTGAAACCACGGCAAACTCAAGACCTACATCTCACGAAACATGTATGGAACTGTACTGTATGCAACCAGATAGGTTTTTTCTTTTACAACTGTCAAAGTGTCACACCCACAATACTTATAAGGAATTATTTCTTACCCAGAAGAACTAAGAGGTTTTCAGTCAATTTCTCATCTATGTGACACTGTATTAGTTCTACTGTACTATTTTGCTCCCAGTAAAGTTGTCTGAAGTATTACTGAAGCCAATATGGCAGACATATAAGCACTATAACTTAATCCTCTATTAAGACTAGCAGTGTCTGATGTGCTTGTTATATACTAGGAAGTCCATCCCCCTGGAAAAGGAGCTGATAAGCATCACACTTAGTCTGAAGAAAATTACGAAGAGATAACTAAAATAAAACAAGTACTGTATTAAAATACAGCCAAGAGTCTTGTTGGGAAACAGCATAAAATAACCTGACATGCTTTGAACACTTGTATCCAACACCTCAAAATCAGAAAGATCAATATTTAAATACAGTTCTGGTGTTAAGGAAGGCTCCCAGGCCATGTCACAAAAGACAACTGAACAGAAACTACAGTACACGAACAATTCCGTCCGATCCTTCCCTGCCAAGTTCTTCTGAGTAAATCTGTTTAGATCTGTGTGACGTTAGCTTCCTCCCACAAAACATGACTCCTAACAAGACGTACGTCAGAGGCCGGGAGGGGGGTCCGCTTTAACAGTATTCGCGACAGGCGTTCCCCACTTGCTTACTCCCTCTTCAACTTCTTCTATCACGGCGCAAATGCACGGCCTGTTCGCGGTCGCAAAACAGACCCTTCCCTCGTCAGTAACCCACCCACTGTACAGTAGTATCTGCAGAGAAGCAGTTCATGGATTAAGAAGGCGGGGGGGGGGGGAGGAAAAGGCCAAACTCCCTGTTGAAACTCCATAGTGCCCGGGTTCGCCTTCCTTTCCTTAACGTGGATTCACCGGTTCCCACATGAAAGCTCGAAAATATTCCCTATCATATTCACCGCGTGTTACACAACGAGGGGAGAACACGGGGGTTGAGGAGGAGAGGCGGCTCCTTGTTACATTCTCGTTATACAACAACTACTGCTGCTACTACTGTACTACTATTACCACCAACCCTCCCAACACGTTTCACGGGGGGGGGGAGGCCACACCACCCCCCATTTTGGGCAACGGGCGCGCCACGAGAGGAAAGCCCCAGAACTCTACCCAGGAAAGCAGAGGCACTGTTGCTGTCGCCACAGGCACGAACGAGGCGGAAGAAGAGGCCGTCGGAAGCCACAAGAGAGCGCCGGTGAAGTCTGGCTGAAGAGAAGAACTAGCCGGGAAAGCCACTGCCGCATATTCCGGCCCTGCCTGCTGCCACCGGTGCCAGAGCCCGGCCTCCCTTTGCCCGCCCCTCCCTCAGCAAAAAAGCCGCTTCACCGTTCTCCGGCCGGCGGAGGCGCCATTTTCTTTGCCCTCGTCTTCACCCAGCAGAGAGAGAGAGGAGTGACCCTCTCCCTCCTCCTCCTCCTCCTCCTCGCTTCCTTCAGCCGGGCCCTGGAAACGCCGCGTCCCCTACCTGGTGCTGAGAAGAAGCAAGCAGCTGGACTGCCCGGAGGAACCTGCGTGAAAGGAACCGAGTGGAGCGAACGGGAGGGCGGCGGCGCTTGCAGAAGCAAAGCGGCGGGAGGCGCCTGCTGCAGCAAAAAAAACAACCGCACTGGCAAGAGCCCGGGGAAGTGCCTGTTGGTGCTGCGGTGGCGAAGCCGAAGCCAGCAGGATGACTGAGTGTCTGAGAAAGATCCCCGTTATTAAAAAAAAAAACAAAAAACAAAAAGGATAACAGTGAGGCATTAAAGACAAACACACCCTTGCACAGATGCTTCAGAGTAAATCCTGTTCGACTGACTTCCGAGGGCACGTGGATGTACGAAAGGAACAGTGTGTGTCGAACACAAACGAGAGTCCGAGGCACGAAGCAATCAGCTGCCAGTCCCGCGACCCTTAAGGAAAGTTACCTAGAACCGGGTCCTATTAAATCTTTGAGGCCCATTGCTTTGCGTCCGCTTAAAGGGCGCCGGGAGATCAGAAACCTACAGTAATTAACAGAACTCAATCTCTGCAATAGCAGAATGTGCAATAATCTGGTCTAAGGTTATGTGACTGAAAAACAGGAGCTGTGACAGGCAACAGCCTACTACTCAAACTAGACTTGTCTGTGAAATCCGATGATACAGTAAGAAGGTGTACCCCATGTGGCCTGGATTGAGTCATTTAATCAATGGCTCAATCCTATATTATTCCAGAAGAAAAGATTTGTCTGGAAGGCTCTGTAGTCTGCCATTCTTAACTGATTAGCGTTATATCTGTCCTGCATAATTACAGCAGTTTCCTACCAGTTTAACTCTCTTGATTGCACTTACAGAATCCTGAAGTTTGGTGGTGGTGACACGCATTGAAGTCTTTGCTAGAGAGTTGTAGCACATTGTATTCCTTGAACTGCAATAGAAAGTTCCAAATAAAAACTTTAAATCCCAGGATTGGGCAGGATGGAGGTATGGCATTAAAATTATATCAGGTTGCTTTAACTATGGTATATAATGTAGGTCCAAACTATATTTCTGAATCCAAGCCATTGTCCATAATTGCTGAAGTCAATACAGTGATGCCTCGCAAGATGAATGCCTTGCGCAGCGAAAAACTTGCAAGATGAAAGTGTTTTGCGATTTTTGGTGACTCGCAAAAACAAATTTTTCTATGGCCGTGCTTCGCAAGACAAATAGGAAAGCATTAATTAAATTTCAATGCATTCCTGTGGGAAACAGCACTTCGCAAGACAAAATTTTTGCAATACGAAAGGACACACAGAAAGAATTATTTTCATCTTGTAAGGCATCACTATACTGTGGTTGTGGAAGGAAGCTTTGTGACTCAGAAATAAGCCCCACAGAATGCAGGGAACTTGCAGTGCCATCCTATACACATCTGTTCAGAAATGGCCATTGCGTTTAATGGGGCTTACTCCCAAGTAAGCATATATAAGGAAATCCTGTTCCAAAAAGCTGTATGCAAGTGGTAGGGAAAATTACACTAAAACAGAAGTGATGATCTTGAGGGATTTCTATAGGCCTTTTCTGTAACGGTAACATCTAAACAGTTCGATCAGTTTTGCAGTCTAATTCTACAATATGGACTGCTTGGTGTAACTTTATGTTATACCAGCTATAACAGGATTTCAGCCTCCACTTAATTTTTGAAACATGCATACTATTGTCAGAATCCTACTGGTGTTTATGCGACATATTGTGGCTAATCTGTGAGGTGCTGGGTTGTATCATACGTACTCACATGCCCAATCATAAATAGAATTGCACATTCAAGATGTGCTCAGGTCCCTTGTCACTTAGCCTTCTTTCTTTCTTTCTTTCTTTCTTTCTTTCTTTCTTTCTTTCTTTCTTTCTTTCTTTCTTTCTTTCTTTCTTTCTTTGTTTCACACCGATCTAATGCTGGGGCACTATTCTGGGTGGCCAACAATTAAAATACCACAATCCGGTGTCACCCACAAAGACATAAACAGAGAAACAAGAAACATTAAAAACCCAGGATATCCCCCTAAAAAGCAGGAATCCTGGATGGCAAATTGAAGTCAAGATCAACTGAGTAGATAGGCCCATGAAAATGTTACACGGGTAAGATGTTGCCAAAGGCCTCTTTGAACAGTATGATTTTAACCTGTTTTCAGAAGGGCAAGAGGAATGGGGCCTGGCATGTATCTGCGGGCAACACATTCCATAGTGTTGCAGGCATCACCGAGAAGGCCCAGTTTCTTGTGGTAGTTTTCTGAGCCTCTCTCCCACAAACACATCTGGCTGGTCTGGGTGGACAGTCTTAGGGAGAGACGCTCCGTCAGGAAACAAGGTGCCAATCAGCTGCATTAAGGTATGCAGACCTTACACAAACACCCAAAGGATTCTACCATGTGTATTCTTCTTGGTTTATCTGTGTGGGAGATTTATAATGCAGAGTGTAGTCATGTGTAAACCTACTGATTTCAAGAAGGGTTAGATATATTTAAGTACATAATATTAGGATGCAAATAACCATAAGAAGGAAGCATGAGACAGACTCTTAAAAATTTGACACAATTGTAACAAACTACAAGTAAACTTTAATGAACATTTAAGGGGGTATTTGAAGGACTATAATCTTTAAAAGAAGAATCCTGTAGAACCAATATACTGTACAAGGTTCATTACTTTTAATTGCAGACTTCAAAGTAATTACGCATAATTATGTCAAAAACAGTAATTATGTCATGGAGCAAAGTTGTTTTGAAATTTACATCCTGGAAAATGCAGTGTCACAGTCTTTGAGGCCAAAAGTTACACCATTTGTCTTCTTTTTAAAAAATGTGTATTTGGTTTTGACCTGGTATATCATATACCATTTGCAAAACTATGCAAGAGGATTTTGGCCATTATATAGTATGTTTTTTAGTAGTCACTTATTTTTAAATATTGTATAGCCTATTCACCAACAATAACACAACTTTATTTTAAAGTAAAATGTTAGAGCTGAAGCAAGGGAGCATATATCAATCCTCCATTCCCATTCAAAATAGGAAATAATTGATACACCCTTTTTGAACCCTAATATCTACCCACATAAACAGAAGAGCAGAGCTCCATTCTTTGATTTCCTAAAGTGAGGTGAGGGTAAAATCACCTTTGCTTGTCCATTAAACTTAGTGGTACTTCCATGTAACAAATACAAATAGACTGAAGTAAGAAAGATTATGGATAAGACTGTACTGCAAACACATTATGTTATCATGACCAGAGCATTTATTTTCAGCTCTTTCATATCACTAGATATGTGCTATGTAGAGAGTGAGCAGCTTCGGAAATTGTATTGCAGTGACCACTTAGGATGAATTATAAGGTCCAATAGAAGTTCAGCAGTAAGCCCCTATTTTGAGTTAGAATGAAAGAGGATGGCCTGAGTTTGCATACTTTCTGGAATACTGTATACATTCAACCATAGCTGTCTGCTTTAAACTCAAGGTTCTGCCCCCACCCCCTGGCTTGGGAACATCCCTGGTTTTTGAAATATAGGAACAGATAAACATAAATGCTAGAAGTCTATCTTCACTGAACAATTCAAAGTTATAGGCTTTTTACGCAACAAACAACAAAGGAAACGGTCAACAGCAACATAATACTATAATACTATAGACTTACTGTGCAAAATAGGCCAATTAGTTGTAGTAGCACTGTATTTATAAGGAAACAACATACATTTACAAAGCAGAGAGATTACTGTTTACACCTGTCTCTTAAAGAGATTGATCCTGCATACTATAAAGGTAAAGGTAAAGGTCCCCCTTGACAATTTTTTGTCCAGTCGTGTTTGACTTTAGGGGGCGGTGCTCATCCCCGTTTCCAAGCCATAGAGCCAGCGTTTTGTCCGAAGACAATCTTCCATGGTCACATGGCCAGTGCGACATAGACATGGAACGCTGTTACCTTCCCACCGAGGTGGTCCCTATTGATCTACTCGCATTTGCATGCTTTCGAACCACTAGGTTGGCGGGAGCTGGGACAAGTGACGGGCGCTCACTCCGTCACGTGGATTCGATCTTACGACTGCTTGGTCTTCAGACCCTGCAGCACAGGCTTCTGCGGTTTAGCCCACAGCACCACCACGTCCCACGTGGTATTACTCTAACCCCCTATAGAATAGTGTGCTGCTCAGAGTTTTCTCCTGGAAACACAAACTACAATTTTCACCCCACAATTGCCACTCTACATTGTCTTAAAGAAACTGAAAGCTTTCAGCATGTGGCAGGATTCTGAAATGGATGTGCAGTGGATAACAGTCCTAGCAAAATAGTCACCAAAGAAAAGAACAGTCTTGACTCATTCAATCCACAGGGAGCTAACATGGACTAATCTCTCATCAACCACAACCATGCAACAGCTAGACCTACCACGCAATTTGAAAGTAAATGTGCTGAATTCCCATTGACCTTTTGCCTATGTTCAGTAGTATTTAGTCAGAAATGTGCAAAACATTGTGTGTGCATTGCATTTCTAAGTGATATGAAGTTTTGAGTTTCTAACTATTATTCATGGTTTATTTTGCTGAGAAAATCGAGATTGATGGTGTTTCTGTTTGCAGCAGTACACACTGCATCTGAGTATATCTACTCGGAAATAAATCTCACTTTCAACTGAAGTTAATCCAGATGTAAGTCTCAAGGCTTGATTAAAAACTGGAGTATCCTCTTTGATAAGGTGCCTGTTTTGAAGAATATGCAGACAAATTGATTCCCTTTTGCTTCCTTTCATTTGCTTTATTAAAGCTCCTAATATTTTTGTTTACCTTTCTGGAAAAAGTTTCAACAGCCATCACTTCCTTAATTTTGAAATGGTAGCATAATGCCAGTGTTCACAGAGTATACTGTGTACACGCTTTACCTTTGGTTATTCACATATTTTTAGGTGTTGAGGATGATTCAGTTCCTCATGTGATGAGATGCTAGTGAGAACTAATTAGTAAGAATACATTTCATGCATTATAACATGCTAAATATGCACACACATTGTGTCATTACTTTTAACTCTGATCTCCTCAAAATTTGTTAAAGAATGCATACACAGATATGCCTGCTAAGTAGCCATTCCATTATGTGGTCAACTGGCAAACTCTTATTGTGTTTGTTATGCTGTATATGAAATTGTTGTTTGTACCTGTATTGTGATTTGGACTGTTCTGGGTGTCCTCAGACAGAAGAACAGCATAGAAAGAAAAGGAAAAAATAAAAAGATTTTTCAGATCCTGGCTGTGTGCAGATTACAGAGAAAAGAGCTGACCTTTGTAACAATACTATGATATATATAAGTTACTTCACTAGCCTTTCCTGGTTCAAAGTGGGGTATTAATACACAAATGAATAATAAGTAATTAACAAACCTGGCAATACATTTACTACAGAATGGAATTTAAGAGCACAATTCCAGGATGAAGCATGGCACTGTTAAACCTTATTTATTATCTGAGGCACAGGGCTTAGGGCAGTGCTGGCAAACCTTTTTGAGCCCAAGTACCCAAACTGCAAAATACAAAACAAAATACCAACCCAATGGGTGCCTCCAGACCCCACTCCAGATCCGCCTCCAGTTGTGCCCAACACCGCCACTGCCTATAGCTCAGCCAGCCCGCCACTACCAGCGCCAGCTGCTCCAGATCCTGGCCCACCACTTGTCAGGGTGCTACCACTGCGGCTGCAGTCGCCTCCTCAGGTTTGGCTGCCAAGGGTAGTGATCCAGTGACTTGTGGCTTGCGTGCCCACAGAGAGGGCTCTTCATGCCAGCTGTGGCATGTGTGCCATAGGTTCACCGTCGCTGGCTTAGGGCATCACCAGAACCTAGAAGTATATGTAAGAGTTAAGACTGCCTGAAGTCAGTTAAGATTTTTCTTGCAGAGCCAAAGCTGGTCTGAAAGAATAATGATCCTCACATATGTTTATTGCAGTTGTCTTCTCTCCTTTCAAAAGAAAGCCACTACTGAAATGTACAAGAAATGTGTTTCAATTATAGCAATCAGTGCTCTTCTCAGAGTCGTTTGAACTGTTTGTTTTAAAAACAGTTTAAAGCAGTTTGTCTTAAAAAACTACTGTAGCCTTCCTTTGAAGACAAAGAGCTATTTGTGGATTTACAGATCCTGGGCATGATTTTAAAATTGGCGTCTCTTCTCTGATGATTACAGGACTTTGCCACCTGTTCCTGCCTATCATACACCCACCTGGGCCAGCTAACCAAGCCTCAGAGATTTGGTTGCTGTTATCAATAAGGCCCAAGCAGCCCCAAAAGGACATCGACAGGTTATTAAATATGTGGGAAAGGCAAACAATGCCCAGCTAATTTGAATCTGGATAATCAACAAATCCTGGAATGCCCTGTCTTTTATGTTCAACATCTCGCAGAAATAACATAGACTAATCTGCAAGAAGATGGTGCTGATGCTTCTTGGACAAGGTGGGGAAGCTTTAGCCATTTTAATATATTTCAACTTTTAGAAGCTCCCAGACACGATGACCAGTAGTAACATGATTATGGAAGTTGTAGTTCAAAACACCTAAAGATTTCCCATCTCTGTTATAGGAAGGAAGTGTTAGTGATTGTTGGCACTCACAGCTGAAATTAAGCATTTGTTTCAACTCTTAGGGTCAAAAATTATAAAAAACATTTACTGGTATTTTATAACAGATACAAGTTTTAACCAAAAACCTAAGTATCTATTAAATATCAACGTAGTATGTACAGTATGCTGTTCCTAATATTGCTGTTTTTTAAAGCTCTGGGGGTGTGATTTCTGAGATCTGCAACTGCTTCTAGTACTGTGTGAAATTTCTTGATAATTTCTTCCTAAGGCCCCAATTAATACAGGGACTACTGAAGTGTGTTTCTTCCAGAGGTGAGATGTTTCAATTGCCAGGTCTTTGTACTTGGTTAGTTTTTCCAATTCTTTATTTTCAACTCTGGCATCCCCTGGAATTGCAATGTCAATGATCCAGACCTTTCTTTGTTCTATTACTACTATGTCTGGTGTGTTATGTTCAAGGTGTCTGTCCGTTTGGATCCAGAAATCCCACTTTCTTATTTTCTGACACCTTCTCTACCTGAGAAAATGAGAAGGTATCAGAAAATTATTATTATTATTATTATTATTATTATTATTATTATTATTATTATTATTATTATTATTATTATTATTATTATTATTATTATTATTATTATTATTATTATTATTATTATTATTGTTATTATTATTGTTATTGTTATTGTTATTGTTGTTGTTGTTGTTGTTGTTGTTACCGCTGCTGCTGCTGCTGCTGCTGCTGCTGCTGCTGCTACTACTACTACTACTAGCCATGATGGGGTGTGCTGACACTGAGGAATTCGGGTTTTCTCCACAAAAGCTTGCAATTTGTTTGATTGTATAGTGGCCCCAAAAGAAGTATCACTCTCCCTTACGTTTGTGTAATCTGGCGGAGCACAACGCCCTATCCTTGTTCTTTCTGGCTCTACCGAGGTGGAGAACTGAACTCCCAACATGTGACTCCGCAGCCACATAGATAGTTAACTCACCAAGCTACCCAGCCAGCTCTAGGTGCTTAAGAAGTGCTTTTAAAAACTTGTTCCAGGCTTTGCCCTTTCAAACTTCACCCGTGAGCCAAAGAGTTATTTCCGGAAAATAAATCACCACCCCTCCCCCGCCACACATTTAGATCAGTCTTTCTTAGCACAACAAGGAGGCGGGAATTGTGATTGTTTCCCTAGTAACGGAACGCGTCATTGAGTGATGTCTGCGGGGAATCAACTGCCTCGGCTTGGTCTCCCTTGCTAACCAATACCAGCCACCGTATCATATCAATGCCTCATCAAAAGCAATGGAACTTGTTTTTTTTTGTCCTGCCCTCTGATTGGCCGGCGGGTATGTTTGAGGAAATAGATAGAGCAAAACTACAACTCCCAAGATGCTCGTGATCTGTCATCCTCAATCCGGCCATGCTTATTACAACAAAAGAGTTGCGAAGTAAAGATAGACTTGTAGATTTCCGGGTATAGAAACCGTGGAGCTTTCCCGGAAAGTGCCACTGAGTATGCGGTTGGGATCAGAAGACCGGGAAGGTTGGCGTTCTGTACATAGAGGCATCTTGCATCATTAACAGGCAGTATTAAGGCAAAGATCAATAAGTACTGTATACAAAAAATTTTAAAATGTCACTCTGAGAAGTGGAAAACACAAGTAGTACTAAAAAAACCAAAGCAGGCAAAAATCAAAGCAGTAGTTCATAACAATCTATCTAAAATTCACACACAAATAGCTGGTTATTGCAGGAAGGCTTGCCCAAAGGTCTTTGCCTGCTTGATGAAGGACCACAAAGATGAGGCCAGCCTGGCCTCCTGTTCCAAAGTCTGGATGCAGCAACACAGAAAGTCCTCTTCCATGTCCCCACCAAACACACCTGTGAAAGTGGAAAGGTCTCTTGAGGATCTTAACACCTGAGCCCTTTCACAACAGGAGATAGGTCTTTGAGAGATAGCTTGGATCCAAGCCATTTAGGGCTTTATAGGTTAGAACTAGCACTTTAAATTATGCCCGGTCATTTATCAGCAGCCAGTGGAGCTGCTGTAACAGTGAGGTTAAGTGATCCCTGTAACCAGCCCCAGTCAGCAACGTGGCTGCTACATTTTGGACCTATTGAAGTTTCCTGACACTTTCCATCGGCAGCCCCACAAAGAGCACACTACAGTAATCCAGCTGGGAAGTAACTGGGGTGTGTATCACAGTGGCCAGATTAGATCTTCTAAGAAGTGGACATAGCTGGTGCACTAGTTTTAATTGTGCAAATGCACTCCTGGCAACTGCTGGGCGTCAAGGCTCAGAGATTAATCCAGGAGCACCCTCAGACTATGCACCTGTCTTTTCAATGGGAGTTTAATCCTATCCAGTACCAGTTGCATCTCTATACCTTGATCTGCTTTTCGACTGACCAGGGGCACCTTCCTTCTTGTTCCTGCACCATATGATATGCATTGTGAGTTCAAAGTTTTGGCACGCCCAGATTTTGAAATATTTCCTCTAATGATACAGCAAGATCAAGCAAAAGCAATTTTTCCCAGAGTTTTCTGCTTTTCCAAAGAACAGGATTAACATTTGAAGGGTAACCCTCTCGAGAGCAGAATTCAAATCCCCAGTAGACTGTGGAAGCTCACTGAGAGAGTGGAACTGGTAAAGCCACTCCTTAAATATCACACTCACCTTGAAAGCTTTATTATGGTCATTATAATTTGTTTCCAATTTGACAGAACACAATCATGGGATCCCTGTTAGGAGAGGAGCTGACTTGGATAGCTTAATGAGTTAGGTCCAGAGGTTGGGAGTTTGATTCCTCACTATGCATCCCAGAAACGTCAACCTGTGTGGCCTTGGCCAAGCAGCATAGTCTCAGGATGCTCCCTGAAGAAGGGAATGGTAAACCATTTTTGAGTTCTCTCTATCTAGAAAACCTTCAGGGGGAGAAAAACCGTCAAGGTAAGTCAGCATTGACTTGATGGCACAGAATTATTAATAATAATTATTAGGACAGGGCAATATATTAGGTAACGCCAACCCTTACCCAAGTGTTTATGTTCTCCGGAACTCTTAGGCTACACAGGGGTCTTCAGTTTCTTTAATAATGGGCTCATGTAGACTTAGGGAAATGTCATGGGTTTTGTCTGGGAACGGCTCACTGGAAAATTTTAGATGGGCTGCTCCTCTGCCCTGTTCACAAACTGCCATGACTGCAGCTGTAAAATGGAGGGTGTGAGCCACTGGCTATGGCAGGAAGAGGGTTTTGTGGATATCAAAGGAAGTGCCTGGGGGCTTGGGCTTTTGTGTGTATATTATGTATCATCAAGTTAAAACTGACTCATAGCAACCCTTTCAAGGTAAGTCAGATATTAAGAGGTGGTTTTACCAGTTCCACACTCACACCCATTGAGTTTTCATGGCCAAGTACAGATTCGAATTCAGGTCTCCTGAGTCCTAATCCATCATGTGAACCAGAAACTGTAATAAATGGGAGGTGGTTGCGGAGGTATCAAACTTGACTGATGTCAAAACCATGAAGGAGTCAGTCTTAAGATAAAATGTGGGAGTCAGTAGCAGACATTCAAATCAAGATCTGTTAGTACTATGGTCATCTCAGGTTCCATCTGGAACTGTTCTCCAGAATTGGTGGGATGAAGAAACACACTATTTAATGTCCCATTTTTTAAAATAGAAAATTGTATACACACTTATCTGGGCAAGTCCTTTTATTAAACTCAACTTAAACAAAAAATGGCCAATGGATAATAATTTAAATTAGCACTAGGGTTGATTTGATATTCCCAAGAACATAACATGTACTTGTGTGAATTTTAATGTTGTGAGCCGCTTTGGGTCCCTTGTTGGGAGAAATGTGGCATATAAATAAAACTTCTAATAATAATAAGACAGAAAGGTGGTTAGCCTTTTAGCCTTACAACACATTATAATCAATAATGGCTCTACATTTTCACATACAACGACTGACAAATGTCTACGTCCTATTTTCAAGACCTGAGTAAACTAAGAACACGACCTCTTGCAGCTACTTGTTTTTTGTCACCTTATCGCAGGACTCTGAAATTTTTCCCCGTTAACAACCGACGGCCAAACACTTCACTTTAAAAAAAAAATCTCTGGCAGAACTAAAAATAGTACCTGGAAGACCTCCCCCTCCAAAAAAAAAACTTGGCTTGAGCTGGGGCTATACCTCTATATTATTTTGCAGTCTATGTTCCCTACTCCTGCGTCATCAAGAGTAAGCCTTAATGCCTAATCGTCCCGTTTTGCGTTACGGGAAAAAGTCCCATGCTGCCCCGCGCCTTTCTTCCCTTTTCGCTGATTGGTCGAGGACCAAGGGCGCGAGCTGTTCAAAGTTGTGGAGAGCCGAGGCGGCTGAATTTTTTGGGCGCGCACCATCGTCTGTGATTGACGAGAAGCGGAAATATCTCCGGCGCTTCTCGTCAGGGGCTTCGGGCCTTTAGCCGCCTCTCCTCCCGACCGCTGGTGGTAAGAGGAGGGGGAAAGAGAGGGACTCACCTGCCTATCGCGGCTGCGGTGAGGGGGCAGCCGGTAAGAAGCAGCCGCCGTCTCCCTTCGTCGGCGTTTGGTTCTCTTCGTCCCTTCGTCGTGGTCCGTGACGGCGTGACACGATATGGCTTCTGTGGGGGTCAGTAAGAAAGAGGAGAAGGGCAAGAACATCCAGGTGGTCGTGCGTTGCAGGTAAGTCCTCACGGAAGGAGTGTGGAAAGAAATTAGTCATGGCAAGGAATCGCTCCACTTGAGGAAGAATCAGGGGGAGCCGACCTCCTGATCCCGTGTCTGTAGACATGGAAATAAACCCCCGTAAGCCACTGTGGGGCATAATCCTGAGTAAAAGTGCACTGGGTCGCCATCTTGGGCACCGGGGCTAGACCTTAGGTTGGATCCAGACCGTCATAGTTTCGGGAGAGTCGGTTGGAAGAGGAACTGGGTGGGAGGCATCGTTGTTTGGATTCCTCCTTTCCGCCGGTAAAATTCTGTAAACGGCTTGGCAGTGGTTACAGAATAAAAGCATCGTCTGGAAGAATCCCTTAGTTTGTCTGCTCTAGCTAAATTTGGACCTAAACCATTGTCAGCTATCGCTGAAGTAAAAAAAAATCAAGTTAATGTCCACAGAAAGGAGACTGCAGCACCGTGCTTCATCTGTTGTGATGGCTATGTCTTATCCCCTTAGGGTCTCCTACTTTTGCATTCTAGCCACCTATGATTATAAGCATGTCTTGTTTTGATGTATGATCAATTTCCTACTGGATGCTTGCAGAAAAGCTTTCAATTTCATTTTTTTCACCGTTATATTGCATAGAGTTGGATGATGGTTATATTGATAGGTGTTCCACAGAGTCTGATAGAGATCATCACACTTGCTGTTACAGCCCCTAACTGCCTATGCTACATCTTGCCTCAGCATTAGACCCACTCCATTTCTTCGAAGTTTGCAATTTCCAAAGTAGAACACTTTGTAGTTGCCTGACTGAAAATATCCTGTTTCAGTCCAGTTTAGTTCACTGATACGCAGCACTGCTGGGTTTTTTTTGCATATTTGCCATATTGTTTAGTTAAAAGTTCTGGATTATGTGAAAGGTTGTACCTGGTTTTGTGACCTGGAGCTAGCTTTGCTACAATAACATGGATTTTGGATTTTTGCTTATAGACCTTTGCTTTTGTGGAGTACGGAAAATGAAATGGGAATCCAGATCTTTTTAAATGGCAAGTTTATAAAAATCAGGACAATTAATAACATAAAACGAGGAAATGTAACTGAAAAAGTGAGCCATTAGTGAGCCATTTCTCTTAAGAGAAATAAACTATTACTAGTATATTTCTCTTAACACAATTTTTATTGTCTTCTGAAATTCTTTTATCATCCAGTATATCTAAGGGACGTGGTGGTGCTGCGGGTTAAACCGCAGAAGCCTCTGTGCTGCAAGGTTGGAAGATCAGCAGTTGTGAGATCAAATCCACGCGACAGAGTGAGCTCCCGTTGCTTGTCCTAGCTCCTGCCAACCTAGCAGTTTGAAAGCATGTAAATGCGAGTAGATAAATAGGTACCACCATGGTGGAAAGGTAACGACGTTCTGTGTCTAGTCGTGCTGGCCACGTGACCCCGGAAACTATCTACAGACAAATGCTGGCTCTATGGCTCGGACACGGGGATGAACACCATGCCCTACAGTCGGACACGACTGGACTAAATGTCAAGGGGAACCTTTATATCTATTCCACACACTCTATTACAAAAAATTATCAACTGATAGTTTCGGTATATTGCCCATGGTGTTTTCAATATACCATAATTTACCCACTGACATCTTTCCTGAGACAAACACATCCAAAACTCTATATGCACTTTGCTATGGAGCTCTTGAATAATTTCAAAAAATAAAAGCAAAGCAAATTCATAGAATCATAGAAAAGTGGAGTTGGAAGGGGCCAACAAAGCCATCAAGTCCATCCCCCTGCTCAATGCAGGAATACAAGCAAAGCATACCTGCCAGGTGATTATCTCGGTTTTTCTTCGGACCTTTGTCAGCAGGGTGGTCTCTGCTTTTTAAGATGCTATCTAGGTTTGTAATCGGTTTCCTCCCAAGAAGCAGCGTCTTTTAATTTTGTGGCTGCTGTCACCATCTGCAGTGATCATGGAGCCCAACTGTCATCTGACCCATCATTAAATGTTAACAGGGCGACGGACAGTCTTAACAACTTCTGACCAGTTGGCGCATACCCTTTATTGGAAAGGTGGTTGAGTCAGTGGTGGCTAAGTAGTTCCAGACATACCTGGAGGATGTGTTGGCATACTGAGACAATAATGGTTGTGCTGCACAATGATCTTTTCGAGGGAGACCAACAGAGGGGGAACTATGCTGGTTCTCCTTCATCTCTCAGTGGATTTTGATACCACTGAGTACAATATCCTCCTGGACAGATTCTCAGAGATTGGAATTGGAGGTCTAGCTCCGAGCTGGCTCTGGTCCTTCAAGGGCCATGTCCAGAGAGTTCTGCTTGGGGATGAGTTGTTGGCTCCTGGACCCTGAATTGTGAGGTGTCCCAGGGGTTGTCAGTGTCCCCGATGCTGTTTAATATCTGTGCTAAGCTGCTGGGGGAGGTTATTAGGAGATCTGGAATAAGGTGTCATCAGTATGCTGATGACACACAACTGTATCTCTCCTTTATCACCTATACAGTTGATGCCATCCACTCAAGAAATGTCTGTCTTCAGTTCTGAAATGGACCAGGGCTAATAGGCACAAGCTGAACCCAAACGAGGAGTTGGGGGAGTTGTCCCTAGGCTGGATGGCACTGCCCTCCCATTTAGGGACCACGTTCGTAATCTGGGCATTCTTATGGACCCAGATTTTTCTTGGGACTCCCAGATTACAGCCATGTCCAGATCTGCCTTTAACTAGATTAGGCATCTTGCCCAATTCTGCCCCTACCTAGATGATTCCTTCTGGATGCTGGTGTATGCGTTAGTCATATTCCGAATCAACTATTGCAATGCTCTCTACATGGGGCTTCCTCTAAGACTGACCTAGAGACATCAACAGGTCAAGAACGTGGTAGCCAGGATGGTGGCTAACATGACCAAATTCGATCACATCACCCCGTTGTGGCTTGCCTTCGCTAGTTATCCATTGTGTCCCGGATCATGGTTCAAGGTTTTGATGCTCGCATATAAAGCTCTCTATCATTTGGGAACACCTTACTTGTCAGAATGTCTCTCCCCAATGTCATCTGCCTGGCCCACCAGATCCCAGACAATGCTCCTCCAGGTTGCCACTCCAAAGGAGGCCTGAAAGTCTTCTCCGAGGGGTCAGGCCTTTTTCACAGTGGCGCTGACTCTGTGAAACCAGCTTCCAGTGGAACTACACCTGGTCCCCTCCCTGCTAGTGCTTAGAAAGCAGCTCTAAACACTGCTTCCACAATGACCCTTCTTGATGTTATACCTCTTGCCTTGCTCTTACAGCGGCAATATACTTGTCATTGGTTTAAATTTTTGACTGTTTTAACTTTCTTACTGTTTTGTTATATGTTTATTTTATTATGGTGTGAACTGCCCAGAATAGTTCATTGCACTAATGGGGCAGTCAATTAATCAATCAATCAATCAAATAAAATAAATACATAAATTTAAATTTTATTGATTTGGTAGAAAAAAGTGATATCATTGTATTTATTGCATTTTGTGTGTTTTCTTGTATAATTTTTATCATGTTTTGATGTGTTGTGAGCCATAGAGAGTGTTCACACTGATGGGGGCGGTATAGAAATCAAAGTAATAAATAAATAAAATAACACTCCAAAACTTTTCTCCAGCCTTTGTACTTTCCTTCATCCCAGTTCTACCTTTTTCTTGGGACAGCCCAACTCCTTATTTTGAGAAAGATTTGCTGTTATGATGGCTTTGATATTCAAACAGTTCAGGTATGACTGAGACTGTCTTGATTTCTTGTTTCCCAAAGCCAAGTTGCATGAGCGGTATTAAATTTTCATGGTTTTGGTGTACAGTAATGTCAGTTATCTACACATGTACTTGAGTACAAAGCTGCTGCTAAATACTAACTATACAGTATGTCGGTAGTTCCTCATTCCCACTCCCCAGTCAAATAATATAAGGGAAGTGTATAAGGGCATCAGGACTTGAGAGATGCATAGCACTCAGAGGAAAAATAATTTCAAAGAACTTTAAATTTGTGTTACATTAGCATTTAAGCCACATTGTAAATATTAGTCCTCTCCCTATTCCAGATACAGTATTTTGGTTAAAATACCCTTGGCTACTGGAAGAAAAAAATTCTGATTATAGTGTATATGATACTACATAGGTTTGGGCAAACTGCTAATCAACATGTATAAGTTGATTAAAACACAGCTTGACAAAATTAAAACAATATAAGTTAAGGAAAATTCCGTATGCTCAAGAGTTTTATGACAGCAAATACTTAAAACATAAATTTCAAAACTGAGTGAAATGCATTAGTAAGTTGCTATTTGAGTAGGCTGTTGAATCAGTAGAGAAGGGATATTAGTATTTGTTGACAAATGCATATATATTTGGCCGAGTTGTCCCAAATCCCCAGGCCTGCTCCCCAGTTCCAATCCATCCACTTACGGTTTGCGGTGCAGTGGGCATGGCTGGCATCCTGCTCAGAGTGTCAATCTGCAACAAAGCCCGGCTGCCACTGCTCTGCCTTTCTGCTCTTCTGGCCACTCCAGCCAAGGAGCAGGAAGATGAGTCTCCTCACTCAGCAGATCGGCACATTGAGCAGGATGCTGGCCCCGCCAACCCCCCCATAAGTGGAGGGGTCAGTTCTGGGAGGCAGGCCTGGTGATCCAGGACAGTGGGCCAGTGATATTTGTATTTGTTAATATAAAAAGGCCTACTTTAGTTGTGACTTAATACTGGATTTCAGTCAATACACAGTTCTATTGTCAGTAATAACAAAATGAACGTCTGTGAACTTGCTAGTTGGCACAGCAGACACCGCACTTACAGTTTTATTGGTTTCCTGAGAATGATTGTAAATTGAGCCCTATTTTCTGTTTAGGCTCAGTGTTATTACTGGGGTTTGATTCTTGGAGAATTTTAATGCTTTTTAAATTAAATCACTGCTGTCTTTTTACTTCTGCCTCACGAGTCCCCTGTCTTTCTGGCTTGCCTGCTTGCTTGCTTGCTGAGTGCTCCCTTTCAACTTCTTCCTCCCACCTCCTCTCCAGCTTGTTTGCTGGGGCTCTTTCTCAGACCTCTGTTCTCGTCTCCTTCCTAGAACTCCACTCTTGCTGTTGAGCTTGGTGTTGTAAATATACTAGTTTACAACACCAGGCATAGGGATTATTAAAGTGAGATGGGGTGCTGGGAAGGCATTAACAAATATTGGAATGGTTGTTGTAAATGTAAGGGTAGAGCTGTTGTAAGTTAGCAGTCCCCATAGCAACAATAAAGTGGAAACTTTTAAATTGCTTTAAAGGAAGGCAGCCCTGGTTCTCACTCTCAGGTGGTGTTAGTAACAAGATGAAACACTTCCTGCTATAGACAACAGATAGCAGAGTTTTCCCCTCAAGTGATGATTGATTGGTAAGATGAATATGACATTAGTACCGCATGAGAGTGCATTGGTGATATTGTGCTGGCAGAGCAAATCAACATTCTACAAGGCAATTCTGAAAATGGGGGCATCCCAAATAAAACAGTTTAACTTTGAAATTACGTTTCGGATGAGCAGCACACTTGGCACAAAATATGGTGACATTGGTCAAATAGTTTAATGTTACAATTTTAAAGTATGCCCCTGTGCAGACACCACCAACCTTTTTTGTCAGCAGATTGAAATAAATTGAAAAGATTAGTCTTGTTTTGAAAGAGTGGTTCTCACCACCTGCCTTTTTTAATTTGGAAGGAATCCAGGCTGCAGGCACTGAACTATTGTTATTCAAAAAAGGCTATCAAAGTCTTTATAACTTTGTTGTAAACTGCATGGAAGATACTCAGCAGCGGATATGTTCCAAAGTAAATAGATTGTTGCAGCTTTATGAGCTGGGATGGGAGATGTTTGGAGGGCAGTGAAAGGTCAGAGAAATAGTAAAAAAACAGGTTTTCTTTGAAAAGTCATAACATATAGGTGGAACTGATAGAAAAAGGAGTTGTTTCAGGAATTTTTCCCTTGCTTTGTGTCACTTTGTGAATGCTAGTAAGCACAAGAGAGTACCTTGTAGACCATCTCAGCTGCTACCATTGGTGTTGTCAACATTTATTGGTGTTGGCTACCCGTTGCTATTTAAAAAAACTTGGCATGCTTTTTCCTGCCTGACAACATGGGCACAATATTGTGCAGCAATATCAAGCTATTTCCTCATGTTTTAAATTGTGGACACAAAAGCACAATATCTCATGTTCATAAAACTGAGTTTTTTTTTTAATGAAATGAATATACTTCAAACTTCTTATTATAAGCTAAATGAACATGCTAAATTGGATCTCAGTTGATTTGAGGCTGTAAAAATGTTAAACAACCTCCACGTACAGTAGTTTAAATCCCAGATTTTGCCTTTTAGACAATGTAGTATTAAGTGGTTTTATCTGGCTCTATTCAACTGCATTTTAATAGACTTTTAAGAAATGGACTTAACAGTATTAAGTTCACTGTTGGATGCTAAACATGCACAATGCCATTATGACTGTCCACTAAACTTAGTGTTAACAAAAGCAAAGGGCATTCAGCTTGTTGGTTATTCTTTGTTTGTTTTATTAGATTTATACCCCACCCATCTAGACCAAAGGTCTACTCTGGGCAGCATTACAAATTTAAAAACAGTAAAACCAATAAACATGTAATAAATCCAAGATGGTGAATTTAAGATACAACAGAAGGGAAAGCCTGCCCAAATAGCCAAGTCTTGAGTTAACTTCTGAAGACACCCAGAGAGGGAGCCAGGCGGATCTCCTCGGGCAGGAGGCGAGGGGCCACTACCGGGAAGGCCTGGTTCCTCGTTCTTTATCCTTCCGGACCTCCCTGGGTGTTAGGCCCCTCAGCCACCCCACCTGGCTGGAATGAGTGACTGGCAGAACTGGGTGGGAGAAGACGCTCTGCCAGATATCGAGGTCCTAAACCATTTAGGGCTTTATATGTAATTGTAAGAGCTTTGAAATCAGTGCTGAAACGAATGGGCAGCCAATGAAAGGCGGCCAGCATGGGGGAAATATGTTGGCACCTTTTCACCCCTGTAAGAAGTCTGGCCGCCGCATTTTGTACCATCTGAAGTTTCCGTGTCAATCTCAAAGGCAGCCCCATATACAGTGGACCCTTGACTTACAGACGGCTTGACTTACAGACTTTTTGAGTTACGGACTTCTCTGGCCGCAAAATTTAGGTTTGACTTGCAGCCTGAGAATTGACTTATAGACCAGAAAAAAACCAAAATGGAACAAAAACGGCCTGTTATGGGATTAATCGGTTTTCAATGCACTGTAGGTCAATGGAGACTTGACCTACAGACTTTTTGACTTGAGAACCGCCTTCCAATACGGATTAAGTTCTCAAGTCAAGACCCCACTGTAGAGCACACTACAGTAGTCTAATCTTGACACTACGAGTGCATGGACCAAAGTGATGAGCACCCCTACGTTAAGATAGGGATGCAGCTGGGCAATCCGCCAAAGGTGGAAATGTGTGGAACGGACCACTGACGATGCTTGGGTCTCCATGGTGAGTGCCAGGTCCAGATGTACACCATGTATTGTGGGTTTTTCAGGCTGTTTGGCCATGTTCTGGATGTTTTTCTTCCTAACATTTTGCCAGTCTCTGTGGCATCTTCAGAGAACAGAAGCTAGAATTATATCTGTGTTCTGGTGTAGTTTGTGGGATTGTTGAGTCTTTGTAGCTGTGGGATAAGGGTGTTTGTTTTTGTTGTTCTTTTCAGGAGATTGGGTGTTTCCTGTGATCAGGGTATTGTTATGGGTGTTTTGTTGCAATAAGGGGGAACATGATCTGTCACTGTGATTGATGGGTGTCATTGGCTGGCCTTTTTGTGTGCAATGATCACTGACCTTATGGCTGGGTAGAGTTCATTGAACTTTTGCAGGCTGTATTTTTCAGTGCTGGGAGTCAGGTTTTGCTTTAGTCTCTGTCCTCTGAAGATGCCTCTGTCCTGTCATCTGAAGATGCTGGCTACAGAGACTGGCTAAACGTTAGGAAGAAAAAACTCCAGAAAACAGCCAAACACCCCAAAACCCCACAACAACTATCAGATCCCATTGTGAAAGCGTTTAAGAAGACATTCAGCTTCTTTCTGGATTGTTTTTTTTTTTAATTTCATGCTCACTTAAATTAGACTAATATTTATTACTACTGAAAGTTTAGGTCCCTTCTCACCAGAGTGGATTTGAATTAAATTTTAAAAATCAGTTTTTTTGATTATTTAAATTTAAATGGTGATTTAAATAAATTTGATTGATTAAAAAAATAATTGATTTTTATTCACTCTGCTTCTCGCTCTTTTTAAAGGCCCTTCAATACATCTGAACGCAGGGCTAATTCCTACCCTGTAGTGGAATGTGATCATGCAAGAAAAGAAGTTACAGTTCGCACTGGAGGGGTGACAGATAAAACATCAAGAAAAACTTACACATTTGACATGGTAAATATTGCTATTATAATTGATGTTAGATTTCTAGGATGTCTTTATCAAAGCTGCTTTATCAAATCTAATAGTTCAAAAGGAGGATTATTGCTCTGGTAGATGATATTCTTTATTTATGGAAGGTTGCATCCTGCCATTTCCACATAAGGGGATCAGTCAGCAGGTGTTAAGAAAAGCATCTATCTGCCTAATGCTTTGGAGAGTTGCCTGTCTCAGTGGACAAATTACAGGTTTGGATGTAATGCGACACTATGGTTTAACATTAGGAAGGATCCTTGCGCTTTCGAACTCTTGTTACAGAGTTTGTGGGGAGAAGGAGATTTTCCCAGAAAGGGAGCCCATTCTTTATTCCTCTAAAAAAGAATTAGGTTAAATATCCTAGGGCCTCCTTGCTAAATGGGGACGTTTTTAAACTTCTCACTTACATCTCCATTCAGCCCACCTCTTAAAAAAGAAAAATGAAAATAGTTTGGATTTGTTTTTCCAAAGTCAGAAGAAACAAAATTTGACTAAGTTCTTCCATGCTACAGAAGCTACAGCGTCCAGCATTCCATACCATAAAATCATAAGTATCATTTTAGTTAGTTCTATTTTAATTGTAAGCAATCAACAATTTCTGAAACTGTTTGCTAAATTCTTAAATATGCCTATTTGGAAAGTACTTTCCCATAATCTGAAGTTAGGTCTCATGCAAATGCTGGATTACTTATTTTATTAAACCCCTTAGTCAGCTCTTGTATGGAGCACAATTGGGCCCCTATACTTCGTTTATCCAGCTAGAAGTAGTTCAATCTAAATTTGTGAGAGCTATATTACAAGTACCAAGAGGGGTATCCAATGCAGCCCTCAGGCTGCAAGTGGGCTACCAGAAGGTTGAAGCCAGAGCTTGGCTGGCTATTTTTAACATTTGGTTAAAACTAACCTTTCAGCCAATTGGACTGACCTCACTGGTATTACAGGATAATTATCAGTCACCTTGGAAGAGAGCAATATACCATAAAATCATCAGATATGGTTATTCGGTAGAAAGTATTCAACAAATGGGATATGTTAAGGCCAAGAGTAATCTTAGGCAGCGTATTATTGAGACAGAAAGGCAGCAGGACCTTGGTACTATCAGAAATAGGTTTATACTTGACAACACACTGCTTCCACCCAAACCGGCAAAATATTTCTACTTACCCTTAACACCTAAACAACGCAAAGCTCTTACTTTGGCCCGCTTCAATGCACTTCCGTCAGCAGTCCAGGATGGGAAGTATAACAACATCCCTTACACTCAGCGTTTATGCCCCTGTAACTCTGGTGAGATTGAATCTATCTCCCATGTGTTACTTCACTGTGCTTTTTACTCTGACATTCGAGAAGTCCATGTTGACCCTTACATAAGGGCATTTCCTGGACAATCAGAGGCACACTACACACAGCTTTTGCTGACAGGGTGATGCCCTGGCAGATATATTGGGCTTAATTCAGATATGCTGACAAAAGTTGCTAAATTCTGTGCTGCTGCAATAAAAATCCATGAAGGAAAGGTTCCACCTAAAGCGCAGCTATAGAATCTGTAAATTGGTGTACACCAATTAATGATCACACGGGCTATATGAGCTTTAAAATAACAAATTTGGCATTCTATGCAAGCTGTAATAGCCCATAGATAAGGCCTATGATAGGGAGGTAGGAGATATCTAGTAAGATGTATATATGTATATAGATGCTTTTAGTGCTTTGGTGTTTTTAGTGTTTTTAATGCTTTTACAGTGGTGCCTCGCATAGCGATGTTAATTGGTTCAAAAAAAATCGCTATGTGAAACCATCGCTATGCGAAACACCATTTCCCATAGGAATGCATTGGAAACCGGTTAATCCGTTCCAATTGGAACGGATTGCCGTTGTTAAGCGAAAAAACCCATAGGAAACATTGCTAAGCGAAACAATGTTTCCTTCATTGGAATGTATTGAAGCTGACTCAATACATTTCAATGGCTTTGCGAAGTCAATTTTTGCAAAATTAAGTGTGTCATAAAAGGGTCAAAAATGGTTTTAAATGCTTGGATTAGCTTCTGCACCCTCTAAAACGGATGCAAAAGTTAATTTGGCTTTGATCTGACTTTTCGTTAATTTTTTCTGAATTTTTTCCCCCCAACTTTTGACAGCTGTCAAAATCTGACAGCTCCATTATTTCCTATGGGGGAAGAAAAATTCACAAAAAATTAATGAAGACTCAGCAACTGTTCTAAATTCTTGGGTTCGTTAGAGGACCCCCTAAGTTGTGTGCAAACCTGATTTGGCTTTGATCTGAACTTTCGTTAATTTATGGTGAATTGTTTTCTCCCCCATAGGAAAGCATGGAGCTGTCAGATTTTGACAGGTCCATTGGTTCCTATGGGCCAAAAAAAAATTCACAAAAAATTAACGAAAAGTCAGATCAAAGCCAAAACAGGTTTGCACATGACTTAAGGGGTCCTCTAACGAATCCAAGCATTTAGAACCGTTTTTGACCCTTCTAAGACACTTTTTTAATTGAAAAAAGAAACATCGTTAAGTGAAGCAGGGGACCTAAAATCACATTCGTTATGCGAAGCATGGTCCCAAACTTCGCTAAGCGAAAATCGCCCATAGGAAACATTGTTATACGGTGCATATTATTTTCTAAAAAAACACATCGTTATGCGAATTCATCGCTAAACGAGGCAATCGTTAAGCGAGGCACCACTGTATATTGTTTTTATGTCTCCTAGTTTTAAAAATGTGTCTTACTTTTGCTGGTCAATGACCGTAATAAACATTTATTATTATTATTACTTATTTTATTAATCAATTTTGAAAAAGTACTTGTTAAACACTTTTCTGCCTATCACAGATCCTTAAACAGTATGCAAGAAAATAGGCAGGTACTTGGCATCAGCATTGCCCTTTTCTCCAAAGAGATTACTGTAAAGGAACCTGTGAAAAGGGCACTGTCCTTCTGCATAAACAGCTGGATTTATCCAAGTGTTTGTGCTGTGTGATGGCTACAATCACCAAAACATGTCTTGCAATTTATTTCACCTGGCAGAGTCAGTCACAGACCTGCAAATGAGAGATCACAGTTTTCTAATGATTCAAGGGCAACTATGTAGCAAGTGTGTCTGGGTTTGTTTGTTTTTTAATCACTGCTCTAAAATGTAGTACTGCTATCTTGCATCTAACAATAGGTTTTTGGAGCTCAAGCAAAACAAATAGACGTGTACCGAAGTGTAGTGTGTCCCATCTTGGATGAAGTACTTATGGGCTATAACTGTACTGTGTTTGCGTGAGTATCATGTTTTTTTTTTCCTCCTTCTAACTCCAGAATTTGTTCTTGACATTAATATTCTAATTTCCTTTGCACAGTTATGGCCAAACTGGTACAGGAAAGACATTTACTATGGAAGGGGAAAGATCACCTAATGAAGAATATACGTGGGAAGAGGTAAAATATATTTCATACATTTCCACGTGAAATATGAATGTGGACTCTATGCTAATTTTACCCAACCAGAAACTCCCACCTGTTTTGCAGTATAGTTTCTAGTGATTATGTTAGCTGAAAATGATAAAACTTAATTGTCAGACATCTGAAGGGCATCAGGTTAGGGAATATCTTTTTGCAGTAATAGTTAATTTCTTATGTGTATTTCTTTTGAAGGAGGTCTATTCTAGTTTAATGCTGGGAAAATGTATGTGGAATTGGAGCCTAAATCTCAGTACCTCCACCATACAATAATAAGCCATGGGCTTTATTAGGGACCTTTTTGTTTTAAGGATGCATGCTCAATCCATATTTGGCATTGCCAGCATGCTAAAAGTGACTTGCAAGACACTAAGGAGAGCCAGTTAAAGGTATACTGTGCTTTTGCTCTTTTGTTAAAGGATCCACTCGCTGGTGTAATTCCCCGAACACTGCACCAGATATTTGAAAAGCTTGCAGAAAATGGTACAGAATTTTCTGTGAAAGTATCTTTGCTGGAAATCTATAATGAGGAGCTCTTTGATCTTTTGAATCCATCTTCAGATGTTGGGGAAAGGCTGCAAATGTTTGATGACCCCCGTAACAAGGTAAACATTTTTTGTGTGTACTTGCTTTCTTCATATTAGTTGGGGGGTTCTGAATAAAACATGTAATCTTGCATTTTGTTTTGATAGAGGGGTGTGATAATCAAGGGTTTGGAAGAAGTGACTGTACATAACAAAGATGAAGTTTATCAAATCTTAGAAAGGGGAGCAGCAAAAAGAACCACAGCAGCTACTATGTTGAATCAGTATTCCAGGTGAGAAATGTTTCTGTGTCTTTGTAAGAGATCTTTTCAAATTCTGTCTTGGAGTTCTCCAAATTGGTGCCCTTCAAACATTTTAGTTTACACTTCCATTCAGTCTTAGCTAGGAAGGTCAATAGCTAATTGTAAATGTTTGCCAGACACCAGGCTGGAGAAGGCATTTGAATACATAGGGAGTATGAAGTTCTTCTAACAGTGAAATCTTATAAATGTCTGCTTAGGAATAAGCTCCATGCGATAATCGGTTGTTTACTTCCTTCTGTGGGTCTTGGTTCTCACTATCATAAAAACATACAGACTTGTTTCTATGAGGCAAAGCAACAGCTGCTTGTATTACAAACTGTAGCACTGTGTCTGTCATTCATTTGAGGTGATAGGCAAAGTGGTCAACCAAAAGGCAAGACTGCAGAAGGACTAATTCCTCCTAGTATCTTCAGTTTCAGTCAAAGATTACTAGAAGGCAGGGGAAGCCTTGGGTCACAAGCAGTTATGGCCATCTGTGCTGCTCTCATGAAAATCGGGAGTTGGACTGCAAGGTATTTTAGGCATAGCCAGGTAAGGGATTATGAGATTTGCAATCTAGCAACACCTAGAACCATTAACCAGGTTTGGTACTTTATAGAACTCTCCTGCCTGCTTATACTGAAAGATGCATTTGAGATGGAGAATCATTAGGGGCATCGGAGCCATCAACAAAGATTACCTCCTACCATTCTACATGGAATAAAAGAAAGAAGGATGATCCTAATAGAGCAGCCTTGGAAAGGAAAAGCTTCTGTCTTGTGTTGTAGTTGGGAGATGTGTGTGCATCTTAATGAGTGTAATGCTCTTCTGCCGTTAATGACTGCACATGATCATTGAAACAGGAAAAGGCAAAGCCCATTGCTATTTGTTTTACTAGCATACATGCCAATTGAATGTCTCCTTATCTCTAAAATGCTACCCTTTCATCCCAGGTAGGAGGGGAAGACTGATCAAAGCAATCCCCACCCTTCTGTGGGGGGCAGAGAAGTAATCCCCCCACTCTGTTTGCAAAGACAGTGTAGCAAGGAAATTCCTTCACTCAGACTTCACCTGTCTACGCCGCAGGGGCATAGAAAGACAGGGGAAGCCTGAGTAAAGTGATACCCCCTGTCTTTGTAAACAGGGAAGTGGGATTCCCTTTGAGCAGGTTTTAGCAAGCCTCCCGAAGGGAAAACTCCTCTCTGCCTGTGTGCCTGAGGAACAGCTGTTCTGTGGGGGCATGAGCAGATAGGAATAGACAAAGGGATGAATGTAAAAAGGTTATATTCGGTGTTTCCTATTTGTTGGGGGGGGTCTCTGGACCTCAAGAATAAGAACCAATGAATATCTGACAAATCAACAATATTAGTTGAATATTGCGATTTTTTATATTTACCCCCATGTATACTCAGAAATATATGTTGTCAAAATGATTAGCTTATTACTCTATACTGAATTTTTCAACTATTTCTTAATAGGCAGAATTTAGCCCACAGTATCAGAATTGTGTACCAAAAATTGTCATTACCTACTTAGATCTTTAAAACTGGTGGCAAAGAATTGAAAGAAGGGACGAACATTCCCTCTAATTTTACAGAACTCTGGGCATCTTGCACGTGGGGTTCTGGCTGCAACTGGAAGCAAATGGGCAGAAACACTGGCTCAGCTGCACAGCCCCAATGCAGTTCTGCGCAGCTTAGAGAGTACATTGGAAGGGATTCTGCATGAAAAATACTTTTGCAGACAATTTAATTTCTGTGTGTTGATATAAGTGACCACTGGTCAGGTGTTTTGTGAGTGAGAGAAAAATGTTTCCAAACCCTTTTGCAACTTATCTTAATTTGTTAATTTAATTTCCAGCCGATCTCATTCAGTGTTTGCTGTCACATTACATATGAAAGAAACAACAACAGATGGAGAAGAGCTTGTTAAAATTGGGAAGTTAAACCTGGTGAGTATAAGTATGGTTTTAATTTGCAAGGCCTTAAACGGTTTGTGACCTTGATACCTGACAGAACGCCTATTCCCATCTGGGGCCATCTGTTCTACCCACATATCCCAGGCAGGAGGACTGAGGATGCAAACCCAGAGGGAGGCCTGGAGAGAGAAAACAAGAAATTGCACCTTCTCAGCAATCGCTCCTCAGCTATGGAATAAACTACCACCTACCATTTGCCTGGCCCCTTCACAGGGGATTTTAAAGAAACAACTAAAAAATTTCAGCAGGTCTTTCAAACCATGTCATCTACAGAGCCTATTGAATGAAGCCAACAGCTGATAATGTGATTGACTACTGCAATGTTACATGTTTTGGGATTGTATTTTATACTTAGGTATTTTATAATGCAGTTTATATTATCTGAAATTGTTACATTTTATTTTACAATTGAGTTTTATTATATGATTTTGTTTGTGTCACTTTTTTGTTATGAACTGTCCAGAGTGGCCATAAGCCAGATGGGCAGTATATAAGTCAAACAAACTGAACAAGTAGGGCTTACACATAGAACTAACAAAAAGTGTTACCTCAGCCAGGACAATTGGGAGATTGTGTAAAGTAAACCAGAAAAACCTGGAGTGGATTTGAGGGAGAGGAAACTTGTGCTTCCTAGGTATAAATAGTATTGGCAAGAATTTCTACTTCACCTTCAGGAATATTGCCTTTCTGATTGAAGTATCCTTGTTCTCGTGTGTGGAAAGCAGCGGTTGTGCACATGCTGCTCTAGTCCCTCTCCTCATTACCTCTCAGTCTCTCCTTTCCTGGCTTTCCACATGCTGAGGTTGTCCTGCCACTCTTCATCTAATTCCCATCTCATCTTTACCTCCCTTTACACTGTTTTGTAAACACTTCTTTTGTACAATATAGGGTTATTCTCATTTGTTTAACACAGGTCTTCACAACTATTTTGTGGTATTTGTTGCACTCCATTTTTCTCTCTGTTCACATAACACAAGTATTGTTTACTTTTTTCATCATGAAAACTGGCACAAAATGAATGAGCTACTTCTGCCCCCTTATCTTCTCAGTGTTCCAAAACAACTGGCCATGTTTTGGTTTTGTAATATAGACAAACTTCACAGAGCACTTTCCAGTTGTGCTTTCACCTTTAATAGACTTCTCTGAGACATCTTTTAAAAGGCAGCTTTCATTTTAAGGGCAACACTTTTGCACCCCATAAATTCAGATTTTTGAATTCTTAAGAGAACCACTTGATGTAGGCAAGTTTTTCAATTACAGGTTGATTTAGCAGGAAGTGAAAACATTGGTCGTTCTGGAGCAGTTGACAAAAGAGCTCGTGAAGCTGGAAATATCAACCAGTCTCTGCTAACTCTGGGAAGAGTCATTACTGCACTTGTTGAAAGAACCCCACATATTCCGTACAGAGAATCTAAACTCACCAGAATCCTGCAGGATTCTCTTGGAGGACGAACAAAAACGTGTATAATTGCAACAGTCTCTCCTGCATCTATCAATCTTGAGGTAAGATTTGCCTTTGTAAAAAATTTTACTGACTAAGAAAAATCTACCTTTAACATTACATTTATACTAACAAATGAAAAAAGAAATACTGTACAGGGGAGATGCTGGAAACTGACTAAGAGTTTATTTATTGTAGGAGACAATAGATGGGATGTTTTTAAGATAGCAGTGTTTCATACATTACATCAAGTGGTTGAGTATTTATTTATTTATTTATTTATTTATTTATTTATTTATTTATTTATTTATTTATTCAATTTCTACCCCGCCCCTCTAGACAACGTCTACTCGGGGCAGCTTACAAACATTAAAACACATTAAAACAATGTAGCGACGCAAAAAATGCGTCGCTATGCGGATTCGTCGTTAAACGGTGTGGTCATTAAGCGAGGCACCACTGTATAGAAGTTCTAAATTATAAACCACTTGGTCAGCTGCCACTTCTGTCTTTTATATAACAGGAAACCCTCAGTACCCTTGAATACGCTCACAGAGCAAAGAACATCATGAATAAGCCTGAGGTGAACCAGAAGCTCACAAAAAAAGCACTTATTAAGGTTCAGTATGCTTACCTTTATTATAAATTAATTCTTTTTGTCTGCTGAATTGCATCCTATATATGTTTAAATTATTTGGATCAGATGTTTTGGGTTGTGTGTTTCATCAGTGACTGAGGATATATTCCTGTGCTCTTCTAACATTTAAACAGGAGTATACAGAAGAGATTGAACGCTTAAAACGAGATCTTGCTGCTGCACGAGAGAAAAATGGTGTCTACATTTCTTTGGAAAATTATGAGTGAGTATTGGCTTTCTGTAAAATATGGCCACTTGGGAAGAATATGGCCTCTACACAGGTCTATAAATACAAGCACCCTAGCCATAATGACAGGTCTTTCTCAATCAGAAGCCCAAGCACTACAGCTTTTCCTAATTGAGAATGGAGGACGGTTGGGTAATGTTGCCTGGAAGAGGCCCGAACACCTCCAAGCGGGTACTTTCTGCTTGGTTCCCTGGTTAGCTTTTCCTGTCAGAAAAGGACCTCAGGAGAGGGGCTAGTTAGATGACCTTGGTTGACAGCCACCCCCAAGACCTTCAACCAATCTTCCCCACTTGCCCTTCTGCACCTTCAAGCAGAAAACAATAGGGAGTGGGGTTTTCCAGTTGCTGTGTTGCTGACCACTTAATAGCACCATATTCACCACTCCAAGTGGCTCTGATGGGGCCCTGCAAATGTATTTAATAGTGAATTCAGGTAGCAAATGTCAAAAGGGTTGCTACCAAATGGTGAGAAAGAAGAAGCAAGTTTAAGCATAGTAAAGAGAATCCCAAGATTTGCAGAAATGCCACACATATTTTAAGGTAGGTTAGATCTTTAAGGAAAAAAAATAAAAGAATACCTTAGTAAGGTCTGAGCATGCTAAGTGTTTATGGAGTATCAGTTGGAAAAGAAACAGCCAGAGGCAGGGAGTGGAATGTAGTGTGCTGGAGGAGAACGTGGCTAGAACTCTAAACAAGCACCTTTGATGAGGAAATAAGGGTACACTGGAACACACTGTGGCTGATTCCATTTGTGCCCTCTATATTAAATTCAGGTGGGTCAGTCCTGGCAAGGTTATTGAGAAACAGGAGGGATGTATTAGCATGTAGGGGTAGAATCTAAGGATTGCAGAAGGAAGAACAAGTATTGGTTTTTAAATAAAAATTGGGTGAAACCAGCCTAGTGATGCTTACACACGAAGATCCACAGAACATCGACTGGGACCAAAAAAGGGAGTGGGGGAGTGAATTGACCTCCCCAAGTCCTTCATATTTTATGGTCTTGGAAAAGTGAAGAGCGTATACCTGATACACTACAAAGTTTTGTTGCAGTTTTGCTTAATGTGCTATCTAGGCAAAACAAAGCTGTATGAGATGTGTGGCATAACGTTAAAAAAACAGTATAAATTTCTTGTCTATCTGTTAGACTTCATAGGATGTAAATTACAGTGGGGTCTTGACTTAAGAACGGCTTGAGTTAAGAACATTTTGACTTAAGAACCACTCTCATAGGAAAATATTGACTTGACTTAAGTACTTAGATTTGAGTTAAGAACTGAAAAAAACCCACATGGGAGGCAGGGAAAGTGCAAAATTTGAACTTTCAGTTAACTGTTGGCCAGTGAAAAGGGTGCCTGTCTGCTTCCTCACTCCTCCCAGCGTTTAGAGAGTGGATTGGGAGACAGTCTTCGGACTGCCTGGTACTGCCTGGACTGTATTTTCCCTGCCTTCCCTGAACCTTTCTTGACCTAAGAAAAAAAAAGAAACAAAATATCCCCCTCTAGTGGTTGAAGGCGGAATAGCAGCTTCCCATTAGTTTCTATGGACGGAAAAGAGCAGATACGGATTAAATGGTTTTCAATGCATTCCTATGGGAAATGGAGATTTGACTTGAGAACTTTTTGACTTGAGAACCGCCTTCCAATACAGATTAAGTTCTCAAGTCAAGACCCCACTGTATAGACCACTTACATTTCTACAAGTTCAATGACTCCAATCTAAATGTTCTGCCTGTGTAGTTTACACCAGTATAGCTAGTGATATTTTTAAAAGTATAGTACTATGAAAACAGGATAGAAAACCTGGTTGTCAAATATGGGTGCATATGTCTTCCCTGCTTTTCACAAGCATCTGTTTTTGCAGCATGATACGAGTTGATTTGTTCCGATTCACCATATGCAATATTTTTTAAAGCATTCTTCATGGCAAGCTGACAGCTCAGGAAGAACAAATTGCAGAGTATACTGATAAAATTGCAGCAATGGAGGAAGAATTGAAAAGAGTGAGTGAATGACGTCAATTGTTCTTAGTCTTTTGTGTTGGAAAAAAGTCTACGAAGTGTAATGTATGTCATTCAAATTTATCAGGTGAAAGTGAGATGTATGAAAGATAGCCTGTTGTTATCTAAATCAGAGGTCTTCAACCCCCGGTCCATGGCCCGGTGTCAGTCCGTGGCCTGAGCCGGACCGGGCCGCCGAGACAGACCTCCTGCCCCAACCCCCGCGCATACTCACCCCTGCGCAGCCTGTTTGCACCTATGTGTCTGCTCCAGCACACCCATGTGAGCTCTGTGCTGCCGTTTGCACATGAGTGTGCCCCCATGCAAGCGCCAGGCTGCCATTTGCGCAAGTGTGCACTTGCTCGCATACACAAATGGCAGTATGACACTTGCACAGGCATGCTTGTTCGTGCATGTGCACAAGCACAGAGGGTGCCCCGCCTTCCCCAGCCAGTCTGCAGACTGAAAAAGGTTGGGGACCACTGATCTAAATAACACACACAGACATACACACACACATATTTGTTGCTGTTATGGTAGAAGTGAGAGCTCTTGAATGGTCTGTTCTATTTTGGAATTATCGGTTATCAGCTTCATCAGATATTACATGGATCTCACAAGAGATTTTTCATGACTCAGTCAAAAATGCAAACATTTCCTGAGAATGAGTAGCAGCAAGCTTCAAGCATACACACACTTCATTTCTTTCTGCTCTTCGTGTGTGTGTGTGTGTGTGTGTTAGAAACTATTGCAGGAAACTGTAGTTGCTACTTTGTTTGATCAGGTAAATCATACAGTAGTTCTTTCTCCCATCAAACCATGATTTGTGTCCTAGTTTGAGTAAAAATTATGCCTGCCTGCATTTGGACAAAGTGGCAAATTAGAAGCAGAAGCTTGTGTACAAAGGAACAGAAGGGAGGGAGCATGTGAGCCCAAGATTCATGACTGATAGTTCTTTAATGACTGTGATGGCTTGTCACTAAACGACTGTGTCCTAGTCTGGATGTAACATTAAACCACCACGGTGGAAAGGTAACGGCGTTCCGTGTCTAGTCGTGCTGGCCACGTGACCACGGAAACTGTCTATGGACAAACGCTGGCTCTACAGCTTGAAGACAGGGATGAGCACCATGCCCTAGAGTCAGACAGGACTGGACTAAATGTCAAGGGAATCTTAACCTTACCTAAACATTATGTATGGGGCTGTTTCTTCCCCTCAATATGGCTGAAAGTAGGAAATGCAAAGCAATTGCAATTCATGCTGACTAGTCATAGACTAGACTGTGTCCAAACCTGGGAAAATGATAGTTTTAAGTATGATGTGCCTCAATAAACAATTCCAGCTGTGGTTCCATTCCAGGTTTTTGTTTTGTATTGCTTTGGGTGAATCATAAAACTAACCAGAGTTTGTCCAGCTTTGGAGATGATGATACTATTGACATTTGACTCCCAGAACTGAAGTCTGCAAAAGGCTTCTGAAGATGAATTATACTTAGTTTTCTGTTTGTTATAAGATAAGCCTGTGGCTGATAACCAAGGTCTTTTCAAAAAACAAAGCATGCACTTGTCATCTGTCTCATGTCACTTTCTAGTAATTTGTCTCTTCCCATCATTGAGAAACTTCATCATCAAGATAACATTCTTGATATTACTTCAGCTCATACTAAGACTAAAACTACCTTTACAAGTGTTTTTTCACCATCTTGTATTACTGTTAATACAGGTCACAGAGTTATTCACAGTTCAAAAAAGTGAAATAGAAAAATGCCAAACAAACCTGCAAGTCCGGGAAAAAGAACTAGAAGATGCTCAGAAGCACCTGGAAACAACCAGAGTTCGTCTTGCTGAAGAAGAATATGTGGCCTCAACTTTGGAAAGCACGGAAGAAAAACTTCATGGCACTGCTACCAAGGTTATACAATATATTTCCCAAGATTAGGCACATACTGTTTTCATGGTTAATATGAGTGGAATACTTTAGTTTTAACTTACATTGTTGGATTTCCATAGGTTTAAGTTCTGAAGCTAGCACCAAGAAATAAATACAATGTCGAAATAGGAATGGATTGTCTACTTTCCTACCTGGGGAAAAAGGGCATTCTATAACCTGTGCCATCCATTTGGGGGAGACTAGGCTTGGCAAGACTAGCCATGGGCTTGCCTTCAACTCTCTCAACATCATTTTGCTTTTACTGAGATATCAGGGCTGCCCTTCAGCCTTCTGCATAGAATCTGCATACAGGCATAATCAGAATAATGATATAATATGAGACCATTAATCAGAGACTCTGGTAATTAACTAGGCAAGCCAACTTTAAACCATGGTTTGTTTAACTTGAAGTTTTTTAACCACTATACCTTGGCCACTCCCAATGAGAAGCCAGAAAGAAGCAACAGTCCTTTGTTAAAGACCCTTTCATAACTGTGAGGCAAGCGAGAAGAGAGGCATGAATCTGAGTCTCTGCTTGAACTTACAGAGGCTCTTCTGTGTAGAGCTAAATCAGTGGTTCTTAACCTTTTTGAAAGAAACACCCCCTTGAGCCATTGAGGAAGTTATCATCGCCCCCCTCCCCACGGCGATGATATTTATTTATTTGTTCGAGATACTTAAATCCAATGACCCCTGAAAACAAAATTCAATTGCAAGAAAACAAAATGCGCCCCCAACAGTAACATTTAATGATTTACTTACAAGTGAATTTTACGACGCAGAAACAAATTTAAAGGCATAAAAAGAAACCACAATGCAGGAACTAAAAATTTCAAGTTGAAAACTCTGAAGCTAAATTAAGATTCAAGGAAAATATATGCACACTGTAAAAAGGCTTTAAAAGACACACAGAATTTTTTTACAGAAGGAAAGCAACAAAAATCAGAGCGACAAAATAGTTTACACGAATAGTCCACAAAAAGTTTACACAAAGAGCACAACAAAAATTGAAACCCTAACACCAAGAAACCAAAATATAATGTCAAACTGGAGTGCACGCTAAAAAAGTACAATACAAAGAGACACACAAAATGTTTTACAGAGCACAACAAGAATTCAAAAAGAAAGCCGAAAACACAATACTGAAATGTGAAATCCAATGCAAGTTTTTACCTGGTAATGTTCTAACACCCTGCTCAGCAGTAAAGGGTCCATATTTACACTGATGTGACAGTGACTAGGAAATAATTGATGGAATTTGGCTGGATGCAGCTGATTGTGGGTCAATGTTGTTTCCTCAGATGTCTGTGCTCAGTATATAGATATTGGAAGGTGGCTTATGCATGCATTATCAGAAGGACCTGAAGTGCAACCCTAATTCTTGCACATATGGATACCCTATATGTTACTAATGTGTTTACAGGGCTTTTTATACTTTTATTTCAATGTGCTTGGGAGCTATAAATGTCAGGCTGGTCAGGTTGCAACTTCTTCCTGCAGATAAAAATGGTTCTGGTTTATTCAAAATATTTTTTTACTAATTTAGTATCTTCCAAAAGCCATAAACAGTGGCAAGGACTATCTTCTATAACTTGCAACTACAGCTACACGTTCTGCTGTAATGTAACTTAGTGTGGCTTACGTATCATAATCAGACCTGCTTTTTGTAATGTAGGAGGTGGTATTTGAAGACTCACAGTTTCTTTCTGTCTTAGCTACTTTCTACAGTTAAAGAGACTACTCAAGATGTGTCTGGTCTGCATGCAAAACTAGAACGCAAAAAAGCGGTTGAGCAACATAATGCAGAAGCCCAGAAGACATTTGCAGAACACATGGACACTCTTTTCAAGGGGATGAAAAAATCTTTCAAGGAGAACTATTGGAAACAGCAGATGATGCTTGACTCTTACACCCATTCACTTGGTAAGTACTGCTGCTCAACATTAAATGACAATAACTCAGAAAAACCTTCTGCCCCTTAAGTTGACTTTGGAGTTAGGCATGTTTCTGAAACCTTGAGGCTGTTCCTATATAGCCTGGTGAGAAATGACTTGGCTAAAGTGTCACTTCTTGCTTTCTCTTGGCAAGGTGATCTTCTGTCGGACAGTTCTTCAGCATTTCAAGCCACCACAGCAGCCATTGTTGAAACATTCAGCTGTCTCAAGGAAATGGTTTCCACTGAAGTTTCTGTAGTTTCTGAAAAGATCCTTAAGCAGGAGTCACTGACATCTGAAAATAAAAATGACCTACAGAAGCTGATAGTAAGTATATGCTCATATGTGCTTAGCTTAGTAAAAGAATTATATAATCTTAATGAAGAAATGTTCTGATTTCCTGAAACACAAACCTGTACAGAATGTATTCAACAATGGTATCCTTATCCAGAGCCAGAAAAGCCAGGCACTGTTCAAATGAGGCAATAGATCAAAAGCCAGTAACTGATACGTAGATTGCTGATTCCAACTTGGCCTCACTACAGTCAACCCTCGACTTACAAACGGCTCTAGTTACAAACATTTCGACTTACAAACTGTTCTGATAGAAAAATATTGACTCGACTTGCAAACTTAGATTCGAGTTACAAACCGAAAAAAAACATGCAGGAGGTAGGGAAAGCGTTAAATTTGAACTTTCAGTTAACCAAGGTCTACCCGTATCACCCGCGTGAATCAGGAGGTGAGGCTGAGGAACCTGACACCAAGAGAGGCCCGGAAGGAAAGAACTAGAAACTGGACCTTCTCGGCAGTGGCTCTTCGTCTCTGGAACAATCTTCCTCCGATGATTCATGCGGCCCCTTCGCTGGGTATTTTAAAAAACCAACTGAAAACATGGATGAACCGAAAAGGGGGGAAAAAAGCGGGAGAGGCATTCTGGCTTGCAAAGCCTGGGTCAATCAGCAGAACATGCTTTAAAACATGCTTTAAAATTGGCTTCGTTGAAAAAAAAAAGATTTCAAAAGTGCTTTTAAAACTGTTCTCTGCCTCCCCCCTCCTTTCCTGAACATTTCTTAACCTAAGGAAAAAAAAGAAAAAATCCCCCTCTAGTGGCAGAAGGCGGAATAGCAGCTTCCCATTAGTTTCTATGGACGGAAAAGAACAGATACGGATTAAATGGTTTTCATTGCATTCCAATGGGAAATGCAGATTCGATCTACAAACTTTTCAACTTACAAACTGCCTTCCAATACGGATTAAGTTTGTAAGTCGAGACCCCACTGTAATATGGTTACAGGGCACTCCCAGCCTTTGTCAAGAACTTGGTATAATGGTCTGAGAAGAAATGCTAGAACAGACGAGGGGTGGCTCCAGGAGAAGAGCTTTTGTGTCATAGTGAAAACAAATAGGGCAGTTGTTTGAGTGGCGTACCTCCTCTTCACACAAAGAGTGGAAAAATTGGTGGACATGCTTGCAGAAGGCTTAGCCTCAAACCTGCTTGCTGCCAGTTCTACCTGATATCCCAGGTGAAACATTTTAAAGGGTTGTCTATACTGCCAGGTAGCAATGGAGGAGGCATACTGGGTTTCTTATCTCAATGCTGGTTTTCGATGGTTTTTTTTTTTTTTTAAACGTGGAAGAATTGGGAGATATCCCATTCTCTTCTTTTGCTTCTAGGAAGAACTCGCTTCAGGGCTGAACCAAGCACTTAGCACTCTGCCACCTATGCTGAAATTTGTGATGAATAGAAATGGTCAGTTGCAGAATAACATGAAGAAACACTCCTCACTGGCTGACAAGGTAGTTGAAAAAACCATAGCATTGTCCCTGTGCCGTACCTATTGAACCTGAGTAGGTGCAAGCAAGTTTATTTTTTTAATCTACCTACCTACCTACCTACCTACCTACCTACCTACCTACCTACCTACCTACCTACCTACCTACCTACCTACCTACCTACCTACCTACCTACCTACCTACCTACCTACCTACCTACCTACCTATATCGATATTGATGTAGATGTGTGAAATAAAACAATATTTTATATATATAAATATAAATATTGTTTTATTCCACACATCTACATAAGGAAATGAAATATCCCATGACATGGCTTTGTGAACAGATAGTGAATTTTGCACACACCAGATTAGCAAAATGTTTTTAGAAAACAGCAAATCTCAATGTATTTCTGAATGCTGATATGTTGTCTTTTTATGACTTAAAGATGATGAGCTATAAAGAGGAAATGGCTGCCTTCTTTCAAGATCACTCTCTTGCTTTGAGTAAACTACAAGAAGACAGTTCCCGAATGTTTTCTCAGCTTCAACATGACTGTGAGGGTTTGCAGAAACAGGTGGAATTGGCAAAGGTGAAGCGAAAAAAGGTATCTTTTAACAGCACAAGAAATAGGCAAGTCATTGCCGGCAGAAGGTTTCCAGGGCATTAGAAAGGAGATGGACAGGATGTTTGTTCTGTTGAGAAGTAGACTGCTTTGGAGGGGAGCTGTGGAAGCTTGTTGGTCCTACATCCCTTTGAAAACTAAAATTTGACTTGTGAATTGCTTCCCATAAAAGTGGAAAAGTCAAATCACAGCCATCATCTTTTATTCCATTTGAATGTCTTAATGTGCAAGAGAAGGGTTGTATTTTGGAATATCTTATCTCTCTGTTTTGGATGGCCCACACAAGTCACATCTGATTGACTGGAAGTTAAATCAAATTAGGTCATATTCTAGTTAAAGCGCTGAAAAAAATTCCAGTGGAGATCTTCATTACTGCCAACTTCAGCTCTTTGGGAATGGCAGAAATAAAAGGCAAAAGAATGCCCATCTTTGCTGTAAAATATGTAATATTAAGCGTTTTCATGTATATAATTTTAAAAATTCTAAAATAACTAATTTTTGAGTTGCTGCTATATGCCTAAGGTTTTAAAAAAGTGGGATTGCAATGTTAAATATACTTAGGAATAAATCAGAATAAATTTGCATTGTCCAGGTATGTTTTAAGACAGGTGTAGTCAGGCTTTTCTGCCCCCAAGAATTTGATGCAATGGTGAGCAGAAGGCAGTGCTTGTGTGTGCACGCACAGACATACATTCACAAAGGTGCAAGCACAAACTCTTAATCTCCTCTCACATAATAAAAGGAAGAAGTTGTTTAAGCTGCCTTTGGTCTAGATGGTTGGGTTAGAAATCCAATAAAATAAATACTTCCTTTTCTCCTAAACAGATCAGGGGGTGAGATCATAGCAAAGTGAGAAATGAACGTTGCCTGCTACCTGTGATCCCAGTCAGTATTGCTAATCAGTTGGTGGTACTAAAGAGTGTGTACTTGTGATATGCATCCACAATTACAGATACACACATATGCATGCCTAATATCAGTATCGGCACAGTAGTCTTTTCCATGCTGTCAGCTCGGCTGAGAGGGCATTCTTGGTGCTTCCCAGATGTTCACAGCTCATACTAAGAACCGCTTGATGGCTATATTTGCCCCTCATGACTTTAAATGTTAACACTTTGCTCATCTGTACTAACCCTGTTGTAATAACTTTCTACATTTGTTCTAGGGAATGGCCAAGTTTATTGTTTCTCTGCAAGAGCAATTGAGCCTGCTGGATGAAGAAACTGAGCAGAGTTTAGATGGAGTCTTAGAGAAAGGTGGACAGTTGAAGAAGAGTATTACTGCTGTACAAGAAAACATAAATACGTAAGATAACTTTTTACTTTGTTTCCTCTGTTAAACATCATTAAAACTATTCAAACATTACACAGACCTATCTTAATGAAGTGTTTTTGTTGTTGCCTAAATACAAATTCAAAAGTTGGAGCCTTGAAATTTTAGACTTGGATTCTAAAACTCTCAAATTCCAAACATATTTGATTGCATCATTCAGTAATACATAACCCATTTAATTATAATATGCTTCTTTGTGGTCTTATATCCCATAGCTACGACTTCTAAGAACTTCAAAATGAGCGACAAACATAGGTGCTATGGATATTTAGAAACAATTTTGAAATAATGTTTCCAGTGACTCTGAAATAGTTTTCTGAGTACTGTAGGTGTCTGATCCACTGTTGTGGCCAATGCTACAGAAATGTTATTTAATAAAATATGTATCTACTACTACCCTTAAAGGTTTAAAGGAAAACAAGGCTTATGTTAATTCATACAATAAACATGAGCAGCAAAATATGTAATTAAGCTTGTACTCCTAATTTTTCTGATGATGACACTAGAAGAAGTTCCTACTCAACTTTCAGTTTGTTCCTCAGTAAGGCTAGGAACATGGTGGCGCTGCGGGTTAAACCGCAGACACCTCTGTTCTGCAAGGTCAAGACCAACAGTTGTAAGATCGAATCCACGTGACGGAGTGAGCTCCCGTCGCTTGTCCCAGCTCCTGCCAACCTAGCAGTTTGAAAACATGTAAATGCAAGTAGATGAATAGGTACCACCACAGTGGGAAGGTAATGGCGCTCCATGTCTAGTCATGCTGGCCATGTGACCACCGAAACTGTCTTCAGACAAACGCTGGCTCTATGGCTTGGAAACGGGGATGAGCACCGCACCCTAGAGTCAGACACGACTGGACTAAATGTCAAGGGGAACTTTTACCTAAGGCTGTAATCCTGTGCACACATATTATTTTTATTTTATATGATTTATATGCCACCTTTCTCCCCATAGGGGGACCTAAGGCAGCTCACAACAGGTAAAATAAGCAATTTTAAAACACCATGTAAAAATATCACATTTAAAAAACAATTAAACATCCATTAATTAAAACGATTTAAAAACATTTAAGACTTGTAAGTTGAAAACCAGCATTCCTGAGATAGCGTACTGTTTAAGCCCCATTGAATTCAGTTAGTTGTGCTTCCTTCCAAAAATATGTATCGAGTTGCATTGGAAGGGTAATTGCGACCACTTGACCATCTATTTAGACATAATCAAAGGACATCTTCCCTATGAGTTTTCCCTCTCAGAGAGTAAAGATCCTTCTTCCTCACATTTCACTTTGCTAATTTGATTCTACTGCGGGCAGCTTCTGCACAACATTAGCATTTCAGCATCACTCAGGAGGCCCTTGGCTCTTCCTAACTGAGTGTCATTCTATCTGTTCCAGCAGAAAGATTTTCATGTAACATATGGAAATAAGCATTTTTGTGACTAAACTACACTGTGCACCTATTGGTTAAAGGGAAGCAGGGCATAAATGAGTTGAATCGTTAAAACTTTAAGGTAAAGGTAAAGGTTCCCCTTGAGAATTTTTGTCCAGTCGTGTCCGACTCTAGGGGGCAGCGCTCATCCCGCTCTTCAAGCCATAGAGCCAGCGTTTGTCCAAAGACACTCTTTCCGTGGTCACATGGCCAGTGTGATTTAGACACGGAACGCTGTTTACCTTCCCACCGAGGTGGTCCCTATTTATCTACTCGCATTTGCATGCTTTCGAACCGCTAGGTTGGCGGGAGCTGGGACAAGCGACGGGTGCTCATTCCGTTGCGTGGATTCGATCTTACAACTGCCGGATCTTCTGACCCTGCAGCACAGGCTTCTGCGGTTTAGCCCACAGCGCCACCACTTTGAATACACTATAATTCAGAATTCTGCTGGCAGAGGCTGAGATTCTATTCACAGCTGACAGAATGAAAAGATGTTAAAATTACATTTCACCACCATAATTACGCTGGCTTGCCTACCACAGCTATTGTGCAAACAGTGACTGCAGCTGCAGAAATGTGACTTTTGCATGTAGCCTTGGGTGCCAATAATTTCAAACTGCTTTACAGTCTGTTGCACAAGTTATATGACACCTTTGGATCTAGGCCTTGACCAGCAGTTCTGATCCTCTTGCTGAATCTGTTCACACAGGCAAAATACTGATCTTGTCAGCTCTACAACTTCTCAGCATAGTTTATTGGCTCAGCCTCTGGATAGCTTTTCCCAAGAGATCAGGCAATCCAGCAGTGAAAACATTCAGATCCTGTTGCAATCAGCCAGCCACTATGAAGACCTGAATAGCAGTCTAGAACGTGTGCGTCAAGAAAGTAGTAAATGGTGTGAAGCTGCAACTACAAAGATGATCTGCACCGTTGATCAACAGAAAGCCTTTCTCAACAGCACGAGAGAATACTTGCAAAAGTTCTCTAAGGTAACCTTGACTCTTACAACTTAGTGACAAGTGCACAACCAAAAGGTGATCTTTACACCAGAGGTGAGCAACTTGTGGTCTTCCATGTCCTGTTTGACTGCAATTCTCATCATTTGTAGCCAACATTTAACTGTGCTAAAAGCTGTTACATGCTGCAAGTATACTGTGCATTTCTTTACAAATGTAGATTGTATGACAAATCCTGGAATATAACTTCCAACGGTGATGTCTAGTTAACTTACTGGATTTCCAGTGATGTTTGAAAGGCATGTTCCCTGTATTTTTCTGGATGTAATTCTTGGATACTAGTCACAATATATAACAGATTCTAAAATTTACTTACTATATCCAGATTTTTTTTTCTTTCGCCTCCTTGCCCAAGATATCTCCTTCAACACAATATTTTATAGTTTAATAGATGCATGTTACTTCACCCCTAGTAGTGATGCTGTAGGACCCCATTTTCCTTAATTTTGAAGTAATCCTTTTCTTTATGATACCAGCCTTATATTTTTAGCAAGGCATTTGTAAAATTCATATTTAAATTAGCAAAGAAGCAGCAATCATCAAACGTGTCGTTGTTATATGCTGTCAAGTCACTTCCAAGTTACAGAGATGCTACGAGTGAGTGATTTCCAAAATATCCTGTCTTTAACAGCTCTTGCAACTCACGCCTGTGGGTTCCTTTAGGGAGTCAATCCATCTTGTATTTGGTCTTTCTCTTTTCCTGCTGCCTTCCATCTTTCCCAGCACTGTTATTTTTTCCAGAAATACTGTGTCCTTTAAAATCACTAGTTATATATTTGTCTCTGCACATGAAAGCATGTAGAAGAGACCAGTTCATACTTCTTCCTGAAGGTATATGTTCCTAAATATTAAATATGCTTCTAAAATTTTAGAGGTTGATAGAAAGAGCCCCAGACTGCCTTGTCTTGTTGAGTAGTAAATACTATATAAGCCAAAGGAAGATTTTCTAATACTGTATCTCTGATTCCTGAAGATAATCATTTTCCTTTCAGAATCTGGATGATAGTTGCAGTGCCTCAATTGCTAATGTCACAGAGTGCACATACAGACAAAAAGATGCTGAAGAGGTGGTCCTCAAGAGCCTTCTTCATAAGATGCAGAATGATACGAATGTCCTTGTGAAACAGAAAGAGACACTCCTTGAAAAAGCAGAAGATGGTTTAACTCGTGTTAATGAATTTGTGAGAAGTGAAATTAAAGTAGATATACCAACAGGTATTTTCAGGGGAAGAACAAGCCATGAAGCTATTGGGGTGCAAGAAAGAACTATTTGAAATGAACAAGAATGTTCCACTCCAAAGGGGAGTGCTTGTTTAGATGTCACTTTAACTATTTGTTTGTCATCTCCCCCACCCCCCCACCCCAGGAACCACTCCCCAAAGGAAGGACTACTGTTACCCATTGACAGTTGTGAAAACAGAGCCCCGTGATATGTTGCTTGAAAAATTAAGGCAAAAGCAAGCGGAGCTCTCGGCTACACTGAAGGCAGCTGCAACCATGAATCAGGTAGCTCATTTAAAGGAAGAAGAAAGTGACCTGCCTTAAATTGGTTCTCCAAAGATGTGAAGCATAGTGGTAGAGCAGGAGTGGCTGATGTGCATCCCCAGGCACCCATATCCTGTGAAATATAAACATATTTTGGGTGGTTAAATGATGCAAAGTCCTCTCATGTCCTTTAGGGTTACTAGAGGCTGCAATGTATCTTTTTCAGTAAACCTCCCACTATTTTTATATTTAAAAGGGGTTGTGAGTGGAGTTTGTGGAGGCAGGTGTGTGGCCTTCTGAGGTCTAAGGATGGTCATGCATAGTCTCTGGACCTCTGGAGATGCTTATGCTGTGGTAGAGATATTACTGAACATTACAAAGTGCAAATTAAGTTTTTAAGATGATAAAGAGCTATGAAACAAATCTATCTTAGACCTGAGGTGGTTTCCCAGTAATACTCTTGTTGTATAGTTTATCTTGTAAAAAGGGGTCAGTCTCTGTGCTTTTGATGATACTAACAGTTGTGTTTCCTAGGAATCTTTGGTGGATGAAGAGGCAGGAGAAACCAACGAGAGCCTGCTCAGTGAAAAATCCTATGCAGACCCAAGTCTGTGCATTCAGACAAGCGGTGGTGTGCCCTTCTTCCAGGTGACTATTGTACTTTCTGTCTCTTCAAAGACAAATGACTTCTAGTCTATCAGCTAGATATGGACAGGTGGATGGATGGGTAACGGTCCTCCACAGATAGATTCTAATGCTAGAGGAAATGTTCTCAAAAAGCTGCATCAGTAGAAATAAAAGCACTTGTCCTAGTGTTACTGGCAGAGAAAATGCACTTACAGTGGTGCCTCGCTTGACGAGGATAATTCGTTCTGTTGAAATCGCTGTTAAGCGAAATCCTCGTCAAACGAAATGAAAAAGCCCATTGAAATGCATTTAAAACCGGTTCAATGCGTTCCAATGGGCTAAATACCTCAGTGTCCAGCGAAGATCCTCCATAGGGGCGGCCATTTTCGGTGCCTGTAAAGCGAGGAATCTGTCCTAAAGCACAGCGGGCGGCCATTTTAGAGCTGCTGATCAGCTTTTTTAATATCATCATCTAGCAAAAAATCGGTTCCTGAAGCAGGAAACCGATCATCGTCAAGTGAAATTTCCCTATCTAAACATCGTTTTGTGGTCACTATTGTGATCACAAAAACCTAATCATGAAGCAGATTCGTCATTTAACGAGGTAATCGTTAAGCGAGGCACCACTGTACGTATATCCATCAGTCTGCCCATGCATTAATATAAGAAACTAGACTTCAGTACTCTACGTTTACTAATGCAGCCATCTTTCTTCCCTCTATCACATGGACAGAAGTTTGTTATCCAAGGGATATGTCATTCCCCGGATGGGAGGCTTTTTGATCATGGTTAGGCCTCCATGAGTGGAATGGGGAAGGAGACTACTTTTGGCAGTTCTGCTGAAAATTCCCCCCTCCCCATGTTGTTAATGGAAGCTTCTGCTACCATGAAAAGAGCTTTCTGTCAGTGAAGATACACCTGTTGAACAGACCTGGCTTACCTATGCAGCAGCAGAATGAGGTAGAGTGAACTGCACCAACTCAGACTGCACATAAGGAATGCTGTTTTTCAGTGTTCTTTTAAAAACAGCTTGCAAGTAGAAAATCAGCACAATGGGCAAATTCTTAGGTTTGAGCTATTATTGTTGGCGTGTTGGTTTTCTGTTTGTGGAATCATTTTTAGAAGGGAGTATTAAAAGGAGATACACATCAGTGCTATTAAGAATAGCCTGTTCTCTCACCATATTCTGCTGCATTTATTAATGCAATCATATAAAGCATGCTATTTGAAAAGTCAGAAGGTCATCTTCTGTCTAATTTCATGTGGGATTATATTTCACTAGAGGACATGTCCATGATGTTTTCAAATTTCGTGTGTTCTGGATGCAGCACTGTGCATGTACAGTTGGGGATGTAGTTGTGTCTTGCCAATAAACTATGCATGGTGACATACTTTGCAGAATTGTGACCTGTCCAGAAAATGAAATTGATATTGAGTGTCTTCTGCATTGTGGATAAAGTAAAATGAAAGATCATTTGTGCTCTCTAACTTTACAGCATAAAAGGAGTGTCAAAAAGGATAAAGAGAACAAAACAGCAGTCTTCCTAGAAAAGGCAAAAGAAGAAGATTCAGCAGACACATCTCTTTCAAAGTCAAGCTATCCATTAAGAACCCAGAACTAAAGAAATTGAATGTTTTTGTTGCAATTTTTCTCCAGTCCTGCATGGCTTTTCAGCTTGAGCTGCACATATGGTGCTGTAGCATTGGTCTCATAAATTAACTGTAAAAATATCTAGTAAATATCTCGCTGCTTTTTATACAATATAATTTACTATTTTTTTGCAGCTATTGAAACTTAATACTTTCGTTCTCTTAAATAAAAACCTCAAAATAAACTGATATAAGGTTTCTTTTTTCCTTCTTTGTAAGGAGAACTGAAATCCATAACAGGCCAAAATAGACTGTACTGAGTTTTTTTAAAAACATCTTGTTCTGTGTTGTCTGGATATCCTATGTTGGACTTGTGTAAAAGTCCCTTTTAAAGCAAAGGTACCGAATTTTGTTCTGCTTTACTTTGTGCTACAGCTCCCATCACTCCGATTGTTGGCCAGGGATGGCTGGAACCAGTGAGAGCTGAAGTCTGACAATATTTGGAGGAATATTGGAAAGATGGAGTGTTAACATCAGTTGAGGGCTAAGCAAAAGCGCTTGACTTAAACTGAATCATACTTATAGGCCTATTGAATTCAATGGGATTTAAGTTACAGATAGGTATGATAACATTTGGATCCAGTCCATAGCTGGCTATATCCTGGTTTTAGAAATCATAGTTTAGATAAAATAAATAGTTAGACCACTTCCCCAACCTTACCAGCATGAGTCCTGATCTCATTAAACTGACGGTTTCTATTACATCTGAAACAATTTGATTTTAACAGTGGTGGTTACTAGGATCTGAGCTCACAATGGCTGATCCCGGCTAATAACTATAGTTGCTTGTTTTGCACATAATTACCTATTTTTTGAGAACTGAAGCACTAAAGTTGGTGCTTGGAGGAAGGAAGAAATGTAGAACCAACCCTTCTTCCTTAATAAACAATGTGTGTGTGTTTCCCCCACACACAGCTAGGAAACATGCTGAGTATTTATTGCCAAAAGTATTTCAAGTAGAGATGTTTAAAGGTCTGGGACTGTTAATTAGGACAATTTCATCTGTCTTGCAGTGTAGGAATCTCATCTGTATGGGCTAACAGCTTTCTCTGCTTTGTGCATAACAGAAGCAGTAGCAGTATCAAGTCCTTCCCTTTGGGGTGGTCTCCACTCTATGTGTGTTTCCCAAATTCAGAGGTACAAACCTGTGTTACAGATCTTCACCTTCAGAGTATACATCTGTTATCTGTCTCTACCTGATCCAGAAAATGACGAGATGTTTAGCTGACAATGAGGAGTCAAGTTCTTGTCAGCAGCCAAAAGTCATCTCAGTCCCAGTAGCCACTTACCTTGAACGTACTCTGAACATGCCACACCCTCAGAGGAGGATGTTGCTGTTCCACGTCTGCTTGGAATGCTTGAACCTACACTTATTCTGGATGTTTTCAGAGGGGAGGTTTCCAAAGGCATAGAGTACCCCTTCTATAGACAAATGTTTACATACAGGGTGGTGGTGGGGATGATGTGGAGTATAATAAAAATGCAAACGCTAAGGCCCGGCATGGTGATGGTCTTAACTGACAATTAAAGGATCATTTGACAGCCCCTAGGAAGTGACAAGTCATCCTAAATGACCAAAGTTAAGATCACTCTTGACACCCAGTGTGGTGTAGCCGACAGATTAATGAACTAGGACTCAGGAGGCTGGGGTCTGTATCCCCACTCAGTCATGGAAACTCACTGAGGATATGGAACTGGTAAAACTACTCCTTAAATATCCCACTTACCTTGAAAGCCCTGCTAGGGTCTCTATAAGTTGGTTCTAGCTTGAAGGTACAAAACAAAACAAAAATCACCATGTTGATTCTCTGCTATTTCACATCATCTCCCATGTGTGGGTGGGTGAAAACGGCTCTCTGCAAGAGGCTACACTACTCAATGGCCCAAATCCCACCTCATTGCGCTGATGTAGCACCACTGGTATAAATTTTGGAAGCGAATTGCCCAAATTTAAGAAATCATTGCAGAATTATCAGTTGCATATGGAGTTGCAAGATTCAGCATGCAACTCATGTCTACAGGGATGCCTTAACTTAGGGCAATTTACATCCAAAAATTGTGCCATTTGTGTAGCTACACAAGAACTTTTTGACCATATCTGAAGTAGACACCAGTCCACAAAAAGCTCACACCGAATAGAATTTGTTACTGCCACAAGACTGTTAGTTATTCTAAATCAGGGGTCCCAAACTTGCGGCCCTCGGGATGATAGTTTGTGGCCCCCGCCTTAATATGAAAGTTTAATGTTAGTGCGGCCCGCGAGTTTGATATGTATGGCACTTTACAGTGTTGTGTGCGGAGCTGAACGAACCTACCAATCACAGTGGGGTATATGGCTCTCGGAAGCGGGACATCAGCCGGCCTTGATGCAAGCAGAGATACATTTCTCAATGAGTGAAAGTTACAGCAGCGTTGCCATGGAATGTTTTCTTCTGTGCCTGGCTGGCTGCCTTGTTTCTATTGGGCACACACGGACATTCGTCCCAGCGTGCTGCATTCACAACACTTCAAAAAAAAATTTTAAGTTGCTGCCCAGTGGGACATTATATATGTGTGTGTATGTGTGTGTATGTATACATACACACACACATATATATATACACACGCATTGAAAACCATTTAATTCATACCTGCCCCACCCCCCCACAAACAAAAATTAATAAAAATTAATGTAAAATTAATAAAAATTAAACTTACCTTTCTGAAGCCTTCCAGGGGTGTCCTGTCGCCGCCGTTGCTGCTGCCCAAGGCCTCCGAGGGCTTCTCTGCCACTGCCGGAGGCCTCTTGGAGGTCCCTCACTGCCGCAATTGCCGTTGCTGGAGGCCTCTCAGAGGTTTCCCCTCACCCACCGATGCAGGCTTCCCCCGGTAGGCCTGGTCTCCTCCCTAGGAAAGCCTGCGTCAGTGGGGGGTAACCTCCGGATGCCTTCCCTGCTGCCATGGGAGGCCTCTTGGAGGTCCCCCGCCGCCACTGATAGTGTGGACTCCTGGACTTCAAATTTCCAGCCCTTTCTCCCTGCCTTTTTGCCTTCAGAGGTCTCAAAGGGCTTCCTCCGATGTTGGGCGGAAAGCCCTTTGAGAGCTCCGAAGGCTCCCAGCAGCTGGGGCTGGGGGGACCTCCAGATGCCTTCCAGGGCTTCTCTGGAAGGCATCCAGAGGTCCCCCCTGCCACCACCGCCGCTGCTGGGAGCCGCACTGCACCGGGGGATCCCAGCCATGCTCGGACTCCTGGACAGTCCAGGAGTCCGAGCATGGCCGGGATCACCCGGCTCGGCTCCCAGTAGTGGCGGCAGGGGACCTCCGGATGCCTTCCGGGCTTCTCCACCGCCATGGGAGACATCTCAGAGGTCCCCCACTGCTGCCGATAGTGGATCCGAAGCACTATTGGCGGTGGGGGGACTTCCAAGATGCCTCCTATGGCAGCGGAGAAGCCCTGGAAGGCATCCGGAGGCACGACCTACGGCCTACGGACTGGAAGGGAGAGGCGGGGAAAGTGCCAAATTCAAACGGTCCGTAGGTCGATTCTCCGGCTACAAGTCGAAGTTAAACTTTGCGGCCAGAGAAGTACATAGGTCGAAAAGTACGTAAGTGGAGCCGACCGTAAGTCAAGACTCCACTGTAGTCGCTCACTAGAGAAATATTAGTATTAGTATTACTATTATTAGTATTATTATCATCATTATATATAAAGGACATGGTGGCGCTGCGGGCTAAACCGCAGAAGCCTGTGCTGCAGGGTCAGAAGACCAAGCAGTTGTAAGATCGAATCCACGCGACGGAGTGAGCGCCCATCACTTGTCCCAGCTCCCGCCAACCTAGCGGTTTGAAAGCATGTAAAAATGCAAGTAGATAAATAGGGACCACCTCGGTGGGAAGGTAACAGCATTCCATGTCTACGTCGCACTGGCCATGTGACCACGGAAGATTGTCTTCGGACAAACGCTGGCTCTATGGCTTGGAAACGGGGATGAGCACTGTCCCCTAGAGTCGAACACGACTGGCAAAAATTGTCAAGGGGAACCTTTACCTTTATCATCATTATCATTATTATTAGTAGTATTTTCATTATTATTAGTATTAGTATTATTAGTATTATTTATTACTGATTGATTGGTTGATTTTCTTATTAATTCTTGATTAATTCTTGATTTATTTTTTTTCATCTTATTTTGTGTTAAAAAAAGAGATTTGTCCATAAAATTAAAATATTGTGAATTGGTGAGTAACTTCTCTATTTTTTTTTTTTAAAAAAAACACTTTAATTTAAAAATGTAACATTTTTCTCCATGTGAAACAGTATAATGCTGCTCAGGTCTGACTATGAACAAAAATAAAATAATTAAAACTTGTGTAAGAAAACAGTCTGAGCAGATCTTTTGGGCTGCCATGGTGTTTTGTTATTCAGACTGGTGTAACAGCTACCCTTGTGATTTGGGATAATTTTTTTCCTACAAGCAGCAAGAAGTTTTTCATCATCTGCAAAGGTTTGCACTGTCAGTTTCCTCCCTGCAGTACAGCATCCTTTCATGAAGGCCCACTGCTTTCAAAAGGATGAAGGGAACTACCCATCACCGGGTACTTTCCTCCTCTGAGAAGACTGGGCTTTATGTCAGAGCTGGAGAATGTATGGCCCTCCAGGTATTATTGGACTTCCAGTCCCACCAGCCCTGCGAGCATGGTCAGTGGTGATAAGGATGGTGGGAAGAATAAGTCAGCATCTGGAAGGCCACACATTATGCATGCCTGCTTTATGTAACAGTTCTATTGTTCCCCAGCAGCCCACAGACCCTTAATTTACTTTGTGCAGCAACTCAGTTTATTTGCAACTCAGGAAAATGCAAACAGTTCTGGACTGAGACTGTTGCCAGTTGTACGGGCTCTGCTAGCAATGCATTTAAGCCTTCCAAGTATTATTAGATCTCTAATAATATAACGAACTACAGTAAGGCTTCAATTGTTATAAAAAATTTATTAAAGGTTAAAAAGGTTGGCAGGAACTTTGGAAATCTCTATTAAAAACGCCATGTTGTTGAATAACACTAACTTCATTTAAAATGACTGTGTTTAGCATCAGACTCCAATAGTTTTCACATTATTGGACTCACATCACTCATTTATTTAATACAGTGAAGTGACCAATAAGATTTAGTCAACTAGAATTAAAATGTTGGGGGGCAGAAAATCATTGGGATGTTAGCTGAAAATGTGCATATATGTCACATAGAGTGTCTTCCTTATCATCCCAAAACTCTCAAGAATTTATTGGTGTTTCAACTATCTAGGCTTTCATTTTCTTCTGGAATCATGCACTTTCTGCAGTGGTGTTATATATTTCCAATTTCCTTATTACTATTTCAGATAAAATAGGGTAAACAGTGCTCTCATGTGAAGTATCAAACCCCATATCTGTGATAACCAGTTATTCACAAATTCCTATTGCCTGATGTACACTTTTAAATTATTGGCAGAAAACAGCAGTAAATAAAAACAATTGCTAAGGAAGGTTAAAGAAGAAAATGTAAAAGCAGGTCCACAGTTAAGCATCAAGATCCTAAAAATAACAATTACAGAGGGATTATGCAACTTTATTGAGAACAATGAAGAAATGAAATTGTTAAGAGATTTTCAATACCTTGGTTCAATGTTAATAAAAAAGAAAGCAGACAAGAAATCAGAAGACAGATTTGGAGGGTAGATATGAAGGCTCCTTCAGAGTAAGGACTTGTCACTGGAGACCAAGACAACTCATGCTATAACATTCATTATGACTATGTAGAGATGTGAGAGATAAAAGTGACAGGGTCACATATCAATTTCATGAAAAATGTACTGCTGGAGGAGAGCTGCCTGAAAGAAGTGGGATTTAAGAATCAAGCCTGAACTCTCAGTAGAAGCTAAAATGACTAAACTGAGGCCATGGTGTTTTGGATAGGTCATGAGAAGAGACAGTAATGCTGGGGGTGGGGGTGGGAAGGAGAAAATAAAAAAAGAGGAAGAACTCATATGAAATAGATTGACTAGGTAAAAAGAAGTCATGGTTTTTAGACTGCAAGGTTGGGACTACGATACTTGGCAGAATGCCTCCTCCCAACAAGATCTGCCCATCCTATACGATTTTCCCAGGCCGATTGAGAGTATCGTCCCTGAGAGAGTTCCCAGAAGACTAGAAACCAGGCAATTAACAGAGCTTCTTCCACAGGTAGAGCTGGGTCTTATCTGCATATCAAGGGCCAGGCATGCTGCCCTGGCTGACTTCCTTGCAGTAAAAGGTGGTTTACAGTCCATCTTCAAAGAACATTTTGAAATATATATTTGCCTTTGTTGGCCAGCCTCTCCTCAATGTGTGAATTCGATGACATCTTTGATGCCTCAGTTTCTGCGTTTCTGGCATCCTGACTGCAGAGTTCCACCCCATCTCTTTATAATGTTCTGTTCCACCGGCTTTGAGGACTTGGGCTAAATTTTCATGTGGAAAAAAATGGCTGCTGAATTTCTAGCAAGGGTAAAATCAGTGTTGATCTGATCAAACAAGGACACCAAGGTTTGTAGTCCACATGCATTTGTGAGCAAAACTTGTTCAGTTGCCACCTAATCTTGGGGAGACCACACACGGCGAATGGGGCACACTAGCCCTGTCCTCGTCCCATCCTTGCTTCTACCCCATGAAAGCCACAGTGAGTTTTCAGAAAATAAATGAGAAGAAAATGTTAAAGTTTTCTCTCTGTGTAGCAGGGTAGGCACAGCAGTTGAGAAGTGTCCAGTCTGTCCCATGTTGGACCCACAGGAAAGTATGAGAAGCCGTTAAAATCAAATAATGTTACTTTTATTGAGAAGCTTTCCTTCAAGATTGTGAAACCTAAATCCTAAACCTCTTAAGAGAGGCACGTGTTGAAGGGAACACAGAGGAGATGAGAGATGGCATCTCTGCTCCTTAGAAAACTGAAAACAAGACAAAGGTCAGAATTGGATGGCCAGGCAGACCCTAAGAACATCAGTTGAACAAAAAATGTAGAAAGGAAGCAGAAGACAGAGCGTTAAAAGTTACAGGCAAGCTTTTCCTGACATTTCCTCCCCAAACTCTCTTTAACTTAATTAGGCTTGAAAGGTGTTAAGAGGTGAGGACGGGAGGAAAACCAAGCCAACAGTTCCTCTTCTCATCAGTTCACGCGCCAGTCCAAGGTTGTGCACCAGTTCAACCAAAAGCCATCCTCCAGCATAGGATCTGGTGCTGATCTCTAGGTAACAGCTAGGTCAGCACACGAGCTAGCCTTTCTTTTGCTGAGCAGTACTTGAGCTTGATTGCTTTGGTTTGCTGCAGGTCATGGACATCCTGCACGTTCAAGTCTGAGTGGAGAGAACTTTGTACATCCTTGGTTGCCTTCAAACAGCTTTACATATGTGTTGGCTCTTCCATTCCAAAGTTTTGGAGCATTTTTGAAAATCCAGGTTATCTCTTGGCACACTTGTAATGCTGCCACGTTCTTTGTTTCAGTGGTGGACACGGCTGCAATGTCCTGTTTGTTACTGTGCAAACTGATGGTTCCACTTCCACAGAAGAACTTGAACCCACTTCTAGATTTGTGACCTTCTGGGCCTTGTCTCCAGTTGGCATCTGTGTAGCCAATGAGTTTCGACTGGCCATTCGCTGGCAGTTTGAATTTCAAGTCTGCTGTGCCCTTCAGATGCCTCCCCGCTTTCTTGACCACTGCCCGGTCTTCTTGGATGGGAGAGCACTGCCTACTAGATAGCATTCCAACAAAAGCTGCTGTGTCCCATCTGGTTACAGTTGCTATATATTTGTGTGCTTTCCAATATCATTATTGTGCTGTTAGTTGTTAGGAAGTGGTCCATCCTTGCCCTGGTTATAGACATGACTTGCCATTGGAGAGCTCACTGGTTTGGCTTTTGCCAGTCCTAGACAGTCAGGTGAAGACTGTGAGGCAGACCCTATGCAATTAAGAGTGGCTTGAATATAAGATCAATACAGGTTTAAGTTTATATATTGACAGTTTATGTGTGTTAATCTTTGGGGTATATGTAGTCAGAATTATATATCAAACGGATATGGCCTAAAGATGTTTAGTAGGGCAATATGGTTTATGTAGTCAGTATTATATGTTAGATGGATATATGGAAAATATTCTCCCTGATTATGTGTTCTGTGTTTGTTTTGTATGTTTGTTTGTGTTATTAATTAATAGAATAGAAAAGAAAAAAGAAACAGAGGAAAAAAAGGCTGTGAGGCAGACCCTAAGAATATCAGTCTAATAACAGGCACAGAAAGGAAATGAAAATCAGAGAGTTGAAAGTGAAACAAGCATTTCCTGACATTTGCTGCCAAATCCCCCTTTTGGTTATTTGGCCTGGATAGGTGCTGTGGCAATACTTGGAAGACATCTGGCCAACAAAAGCAGCAACAGCCTGAAGAGGAAGCAACTTTTCTCTCTATGTAACACCTCTACTTGACTTGGAACTTGAAAAAAAATGGGGTCCTGGGTCAGGTGTAGAAGCTACATGGACAGAGCAGCCTCCCTCCCTTCAGATTTTCACTTTGACATGTTGGAAGTAACAATGGGGAGGGCAAGACTTGCATGTTCTCCTCAACATGTGTGAACATTTCATGCTTAAACAACACCTGAATGGAATTTAAGTCTCATTACTTACTCCTGACTGGACAGACACAGAACTGTTAGTTAATAGGTTATTTAAACCAACATATGGCTCTTAGTCCTCATCCAGCATCATAGCACATTAATATTAGATTGGGAAGCTCCTCAGGAACAGATTGTTTCCAATATTGGTTGTGGACCGAAGGGTCTATTTCTGAGTCTTCATTTCTTGTTTCATTGGTTGTTGGTGAAGTTCATGCTACAACTGGTCTGATATTGTAAATATACGCTGCGAGACAGGATAATTTCTTGATGGTAGGACGTGTCCCACCCAGGTATTACTGGTAGTGAGCATCTGTTTTTGAATACACATGGTGGATGGCTTCTTCTAAAGTCAGGGTGGAAAATATGTAATCCTCCAGATGTTTCTCGGCGCTTGGGAAAGTTTCTTTTGAGACTACAACTTCCAGAATCCCCCAGCCAAAAAGTAACTTCTTCAGAATGTTGCCTTCAGCCCCTAACCGGCATAGCTAGTGGTGGGTTCTGATGAGGGATACAGTGCAATATCATCTGAAGAAGAATACATTTTCCATCCTTGAGCTAAAGTTTCACTGTTGGATGCCTCATTTATAGAAAATGCATAAACTCACACAAAACCCAATGACAGATGCTATGGCATGTTATCCGGCATGTAGGAAACTGAATGTATCACACAACATTATAAGTCTACAAATGTTTGAATAGTTATTTTCTTGTGCATTGTTCTGGGAGCTCCAGCTATGATGTCTACAAACAATAAGATGCACTTCACTTGCTTCTATTGTAATGTTTATAGTATACAAGGACAGTATGGCATCTTTTTCTGTAAGCTTAAATTGGCCTTTCTTAATCTGCATGCATTATGAATCATACTAATAAGTCTCCATCATTGTCAGCAGTGGCCATATGATGAACCCAGTCAACAGCTCTAATACTGCTGTGTCATCATTGCCATCTGCCTGTTTAATATTAATGTCAGCCATATTCATGTGCGAGATCAAAACTTTTATAAACTTTTATTATTCTTATTAAGGGTAATACCATAAAACAATATGCTGCTTGGTGTTGACTTGGTTGTTTGATCTATCTCCATGTCTTTTTGTTGTTGCTTTGTTTACGTCTCTATTAAATATTATTATTGCCTGATTGCCATAGTGTGTAAATATCTCCGTATGTCAAGGACGGAGGCCAGACTACATGATGTAAGGGAAGATCCCCAGCCACCATATTCTATATGCTGTCAGGCAGCTAGCTGACCTGCACATAGCATGCAGGTTTTCAACATTTTCCTTAAGACTAACTTGCTGTCTTGCTTTATTTTTGCATGCCACCCTAATGAAACAATAATAAGGGAGAAAGTCATTGGTCCATGTTCACAGCACAGTTTGGAACCAGGTGAGATGGAGGTTTCGGGGTTGAGTCTTCAACTTTTTCAACAGTGCTGTCATAACAGCATTGACTGCAATCATTGGCCTCTTTTTCAGCAACTACATTCAGAAACACATCTGTGAAACATCTTTTCCCATTCTAACATTGTGCCCCTTAGCAAAACGTTTGCTCAAAAATCTGTCCACCAGCATCTTCTTGTATTGTTTGGATTCTTCTTCTCAGGCATATCAGCTTTGTCTTTAGAAAAGAAGCATTGTCTTTTGAAGTCTCCTTGACTTCAAGAAGAAAGCAGAAGAAGAGTGAAACTTGGAAGGGCAGTTATGAAGGAACTTGAAAAGAACCTCAAGCAGAAAAACACATTGCTAGAGATCAGGGCAAGGTGTTCTATGGTATGGTATTCCTGATTTCTATGTACGGGCACCAAGGATTTTTACAGATACCAACAGTGGGGAAAAAAACTAATGGTGGGGGGAGAGCCTCACTTATTCAAAATGCAGTGTTAAAGGAGAGCTTTATGGGTGTCATGAACTGCCAGAAAGGCAAATAAGCAGATGATAGCTCAAATCTAACCAGAACTTTCTATAGAAACAAAAATGACTAAATAGGGGCTATTGTATTTTGGACATATAGTGAGATTATAAGACTCACTGGAAAAGACAATAATGTTAGGGAAAGTGGAAGGCAATAGGAAAAGAGGAAGACCTAACCTGAATGGAATTGACTCAATAAAGGAACCCACAGCTTTAAGGTTGCAAGACCTAAGCAGGGCTATTAATGATAGGACCTTCTGGAGGTCAGTTGTTCACTGGGTAGCTGTTAAAGTCAGAAGCAACTTAGCAACACAAAACAACAGCAGGACTTGGTGCAAAGTTTTGACTTCCCTTTGTTGGTGCATAGCAGGGATGGGCAATATTTGCCAATCTCACTGCTGTACCACCAAGCACCCTCACAACTGCCCTCCTTGAAATCTGAGATGAGGAAAGTGGAAGCCTCTCCATGTGGTTGGATTGCAATTTCCATGAAGGCTGGCTCACAGTGAAGAATGGTGAAGAATGCTGGGAAGTGTAGCTCAGATATAGAGAAACACACCGTATCTGCCCTTGCTTTGAAACAAGACAGACAAAAGAAGGCAGGTTTTTTTAGTCAAACTGTGCTTCCACAGGCTTCCTGAACTCATGGGGAGCAAATCCAATCAAACCTGTCCTTTGAAACAAAGCATACCAAGAGGCTTCCCAGAGCACCAACAGGTATGAAAACAAGATGCATCTTCCCTTGTGCCCCCCCCTTTAAAGACCATTTGCTGTTTTGCTATTGCTGTTCAAATTTTGCAATGTGGCTGCAGATTTGGCTGGCGGATGGTGGCTGGAGCTCCAGAAACAGGCAAGGGGGGTATCCCCCTTGTCACTTGGTGAAGGGGGTTCCTCTCTTACCTGCATGTTGCTTTACAACTAGGTAGAAATCAGGGGCTCCTGCCATCTTTGATTGGATGAGGATATCCCATTGCCATGCACTGCATCGAGAAACTCTATTTATTCTTTCAGTCACAGCACAGAAACTAGCAGTAGAAACTTCCCTCCCATTCTCCACCCATGTATAATCAGGGCTTGGAAAGTTACTTTTTAAAAAATAATGTTCTCTTTTCGTTGTTGAGAATGTTGTGAAAGGCAATTCTTTTGCTGTTGTTTGTTAATGCTTAAAAGAGCAGGACGTTGGTGTTTTGCCATGCTCAAAGGCTTGCTTGTTACTTTTCTGTTACTGTTTTTATAAAATGACTTCAGACTAAGAAGAAAATAGCATAGGAAATAGTAACTGAAAAGTAACAAAGCTAGGAGCATTGGTGATGATGATTGTTAACAAATTGTCAACAAATGACAGCAGAAAATTATCTTTCAAAACCCTCTCATCAGGAAAAGCAGTGCATTACTTTAAAAAAGTAACTTTCCAAGCTCCCTTCATAAATGTCTGTCAAAATTCCTCTAAAGTGCCTTAAAATTGCCCTTCAAAATTAACCTTAATATGTAAGATTTTGTCAATAAATTGACTTAGACAAGCAATGAATCTATCACTCAATTGCAGAAAAGAGAATTTTATTACACCTCTTAGTTAATGCTGAAGACACTCTTGTTCATCATAGATATACAAGGGACCGTTTTATTAGACATTATCCCTAGCTTATATTGACAATTGATTTTCCTTGCAGGACAATGAAATTTATTGTCTGTCATTTTATCAATATAATTAAATTGACTTTAGGCAGGGTTGCTATCATAAATGTGGATTGTGCCTGTGAAAAACTTGTGTAAAACTGCAGTAAGACTGGAAATGCAGAAAGTGATAGCTGTTTTCATTACATTTAACAGCCTCTGGGCTTTTTTTTTGCCCTGACCCTGATTTTGCAAGGTTTTTATAGTACCTATTAAAACTTGTCTTTGAGATATTGCTGAGGCACTTGTTCTTCTTGAGGGACAGTAATTTAATACAAATTAAACCAGTCTGCCAGAGGTCCCTCTCCACTTTACTGTGCCAAATGTACCCAGGAAAGAAAGAAATGATGCATTTACTCAGAGGAAATGTTTGAGTGTTGTGTATTTGCTTCCTGGATCAGTTTTCCACCAATGATACTTTTTGGGGGGATAGGATCTCCATTGAATACATTGAGCTTCTCCTGGCTAGTGCCTCTTATAAAATGAATCTGTTCTTTGATCAAATGACTAGCCCAGTAGACTGGACTGTCCCACCTTTTAGAAAATGCTCTTGGCTCTGTTTTGCTTCTCTTGCTCATTAAACCCCTCTTGCAGACTGTCACGGGACAACCCCTTATAGACACCTTTGTACAGACTAGAAAACCGCAAATGGTTTTTTTGTGTAATTTTGTTTTGGTGGAGCCTTCCCCAAACAAAACAAAATTGTTGATGTTAAAATCTGATAAGTTGGGACTTAACAGAGCCTATAAATATGACTGTGCCTTGTGGGGGGGCTTTAATATAAAAACCACATATAGTTTGCCTTCAAAAAAAGGGCTACAAGGCAGAGAGAGATTACTAGAGTTGACAACATAGTCTGCCCCACCTCATCCCCAATTTCCCTGATGTCCCTGTTCTGTCTGAGCTCAGCAACAATCTTCATTGTAGAAATGGAGGGAATTCAGAGAAACAACTGAAGTAAATGCTACATAATGTATATTTCACGGTCAGTAGAAAGCTTGAGGCAAGCTGTCCATAGACACAGAATGTGATGGGAGATCAGGGGTGACCCAAAGTGAGGACGGGGAAGCCTGATGTGGGATGGGGGGGGGTGTTATGAGGGACCACAGCAATTTTTCCAAGGATTGTGGGAAGCTGCATAGGGATATACCGTGTTTTCCCGAAAACAAGACAGGGTCTTATATTAATTTTTGTTCCAAAAACACATCAGGGCGTATTTTGAGGGGATGCTTTATTTTACAGTCATGTCATATTCTGGTTGCTGTACAATGGTAGAAGGTGGGATTTCACTTAATGGGGGCTTATTTTTTGGGGTAGGGCTTATATTACGAGCATCCTGAAAAATCATACTAGGGTTTATTTTCAGGATAGGTCTTATTTTCGGGGAAACAGGGTATTACAGGTGCCCAGATCTGTGTTTTTGAACAATGACCCACAGAATTCTCCCTAAGTACCAAAATGGCTTCTTACGACTCAGTTCAGTATTAACCAAATAATCGATTTTTTAATCGCCTGGATTTGGCCTCTAATTCATCTGGTGCTATTCTGTGCTCACTTCAATTTACGAGTCAGGATCCTCCCCTAAGAATCCCTCTCTTCATCTCTTCCTCCCCCTTCTGTCACAGAACCCAGTTAACAGGACACTGGAAACAGGTAATAGGTTCCATTCTGCAGGGTTCAACAGAATGGTTAGCAGGAGGCAAAGGTGCCAGACAAAACCAAATCAGTTTATTTGTGTGACCTGCTAATTGCCCATGTCATTCGCATGTTCTCTTCCACAGGTTTCAGATCATGTTCCTTTAACCTCTATCATTTTGATCTATTATTCTGCAGTTGGGGGTGAATAAAATTCACGGACCTGATCCTCTAAGAGTTACATCTACTTAACTTCTTCCACATCTGCACACAGTCTGGATGTGGTGGTACAACGTCTGTCCAGAACAATATATGCAAACACCAGAGGTTTATTAGCAGTAGTCATAACTACGGGGATTAATTACAGAACACCTCCATACCATCTCTAGTAGGAAGGGCAAACATCCCATACATGCCCCAGAGTTGTCTGACATGGAGTGAAGCGACCCAGAGTATATCTACACTAGACAACTGTAACCGTTTGACACCACTTTAACTGCCATGGCTCTATGTCCTGAAATGTTGGGACCTTTCTGCTTCTTTCTGCTCCACTCACATCTGATTTTTAAACACCACCAAGCCTTATGAAGAGTTATGGGAAACTCTGTCTTGAATATTTTTGGACCTGATCAAAGTATTGTCCAGCTACAGACATTGGTTTTGTTTCAGCCTTTCCACAAACTGAACATTGATTGGCTTGCCTTGTTAAGACAAACCCTCCACAAGAGGGGGGAAAGAAATCCAGCATCCACTGGCATGGTTGCTGCAGAGGCACATTGCCATTGTCATTATAGAGAAGGGAAATCTCTGTCATGCTCCATCCCCAGTGGGCTTTGTCAGGGGCCATGTGATACTGACATGACTGTCTATCCTATCAAGAACCACTTGCCATCTTGGGACTTTGACTGCAGTTCCCCATGGCATGAAGAACATCACCGTGTATCTTGACTTCCATGCCTTCTCTCGTCCCCTTGTTGTTGTTGGTTTTTTTTTTTACATCTAGCCTGATACCAAGTATTGTAGAGCTTAAAAACTTGCATATTTTGTGCATTTACCATCCATCCCAATGAAGGTAATGCACAACTGTCGGTTTTAGTGTTTGGCTTTTGTTTTACTTCTAGGAATTAACCCGGCCTCATCTTCTTCTGGTTCACCACAAGAGGTCACTCACATCCCCATCAGCCTCATCAGAGGGTGTGTGAATAGCTGAAGAGCATTGCTTAGGGCAGAGGGTGGTCAGCATCCTCATCATTGCAGATAGCCTGTGTGCAGTTTCACAAGTTTCTCTTTGTTTGAGATCTATTATTCAGGGCATAACCTTTTGTGATCTGCTCATCATCACAATAAAACCACAGTGGAATACCACTTTGATTTCCCTGCAGAATCACATAAGTTAGTCCCTGCCTTTGGATTTAAACATTAGCCTCCTCACATCCCAGAATCTACTCTTGGTTCACACTGGTGCTGTTCACAATTATTGATTAGCAAGAAGAAGAAAAAATATGCTGCATCCTTCCTTCCTTTCTGAATGCATTTCACAAATGTAGGCAGTGTGTGCTTGATCCCACTAGAGGAATATGTGGGAATGCGAGAATGAATTTATATTCATACACCTTCCAATCAAGAACAGACAGAAAGGTCCAGCACAAACTGTTGCCAGGCAAGGGGCTCCTCTTCAGGGTACTCCACCCCATTCCCCCTTCTCTATTTTCCGTTTCTCCCTTTCCAACACATTCTGTGGCTTCTGAGCAACAGGGCTGCCCAAAGGTTTTATGGGGGTCCTGGATAAGATGCAATGTTTGCAAGCCCTGCTACTCATGTATGGGGGGGGGGTCTGCCCGCTGCAGAGTAATGTCCCATCCCATTTTCAGCATGGACCTCTGTGGATCTCCTCCCTTCTTTTCTCTTAAAAAACTGGAAATGTCCAATCGTTTTTAAAGGACTGTTCTGGGGGGGGGGGACAAAGATGCAGGAGGAGAGCCTTCGGAGCCCCTTAGGCCATACTGTTTTCACCTGTGCCTTAGGTGCATCTGTGCATGTGGGAAATTCTGGTGAGCAATATGGCAGCATCAGGACAGGACTCAATGGTATGCTGAAGAAAGGACCCCTTGCTCCCCAGCAATATTCCAGGGCATATTCCTCACTCTTCCCAGACAGCCATGATGCTTCGTAATCATTTTGCTCTTTCAGCAACTTTCCTCTGACTTAAAATGTCCCACCCAATTTTTTTAATTTTTGTAAACTTCAGGGTTCTCTTGAGTGTTGTGCGTAGGTGTTGTTGTTTTGACTAAATAAGTCCCATCTATGAATCTCAGAAACACAGAAAAGGATCAAAATGCAAAGAAAATGCATCAGTCTTTTTATTGGGCAGAGAAGATGAGCTTTTTGTTACAAAGCAGGAGGCAGAAAAAATAATAATGGCCCAAATCCTGTGGCACAGTACCACCTGTGCAAGAGGAATTACCTCATCAGTGACAGCCACTAATTAAAGACTACCTTTTTGAAAAAAAAATAAAGGTTTCATGTTTACATATTATGAGATGAAGTCACTACACCCTTAAATTGAAACAGGAAGCCAAATCAGCAATAATCTATCATTGATGGTGACATCATTCCTGTTGCACACATGAACTGTGCCCAACAGGATTTGGGCCAAAACTGTACCAAAATTTCCAAAGTTGGACCTGATAGCAGGGATGATACCTTTACAAATAAATCCCTTGCTGCAATAGGCAAAATATATGACCTGAATAAAGTTTGGATGGAGAAGATGGCCCAGTTCCTACAAACAGCTTCAATTATTCCATCATATTCCAGTGTTTATTTGTGCACATGAGAATATACCTCCATATTAGCTTATTTTTCTTTTAATTCAAAGAAGATGGAGGCGGTATTTAAAAAGTAAAGCTGATAAACCAGCCATCACAGGGGAAAGTCAACAAGGTGAGATGGCACCACCCAGCCAGGTGGACTGTTTGCTTTGGAGAGGAGGAGAGACAGTCTCTGCTGGACAAGATAGCACCCAACGGGCAGAGATAAGAGGCTTCCCTTTGACTTCAGACCCTGGGCTCCAGCCAAAATGATCTGAGAAGATAAATGTGCATCTTGTTCAACAAATCTGTGAAAAGATACCACTTTACAACAATTGGTAATGGCTTTAATTGATTTTATTTTGGTCATTTAAGCCAGGTACTTCTGAAAGTTCACAGAGGGCTATTAGCCCTGCCTTGGTATGATTTTAGATTTAAAGCCATATGCCACCCCAGTGCTGCAGCACCAAGGCAATGGCATTTTCTTCTAGAGCTTTTAGAGAATCATCCAGGTTGACGTCCTATTCTTCTCTACCTGCCCACACATGTTTCTGGTCCATATAAAATTGTAGCCTCAATATCATTCTCCATGCGCCTGAGGAAATGGATTGTAATCCATTAAAATTCACAATGAGATAAAGCTGTTAATCTGAACTACAATTTTATGGTTTAGATTTAGGGTTAGGTTTTTATTATATATTATTCTAGTGTAACGACCTACATATCTCACAGAGAAAGGGGGGAAGAGAGAAAATAAAACTTTAAAGGACACAAGTCTTGATAAAATAGTCTGTGCTGAACTACGGATACAGATGCACAGTTAAAACTGGTTGTTATATGCTAAAGAAAATTACATTCATTCATGGGGAGAGGGCTGAGACCGGGTCAATTGTGTGTGAATGAGTGCATTAAAGATCTCTGATCTTTCTCTCTCTGCTTCTTTATCTTTAAATCAGATGTGGACTAGACGGCCCTTCCATTAGAAGATACCGTCAAGAGTAGGAGAGTGCTCTGGGAGCCCTTCAGGCCAGAGACCAGAGTGTCTGCAGGGGTGGGTCGAAGGACACAGGTTCACCCCATCTTAAAGCAATTATTTTAATGCACACAGAGAGACGCCCTGTGTTGCATAAATTATAGGAATTAGGCTACCCTACAGGAAAGTTCTTATGGGCATTCTTGAAGAGCGGACTGCTTTCTGCAAAAGAGAAAACATGGACACTTTGTGCTCATTTCCTTCTCCCGCAGCCCTTGGCACTGCCCAAAACCCGAATTTGGAGGATTTTCTAGCCCTTTGGAAGAGGTTTTCATGGACCATAGAGGATGCAAGGGAGATGTCGCTCCTCCCCCTCCCTTTTACACACACACACACACACACACACACACACACACACACACACACACACACACACACACACACACACACACACACACACACACACACACACACACACTCTTCCACTATCTTAAAAACAGTTCCATTGGCAGATTCCACTGCAACAAACTAAAAGGACTCTTCTCCCCCTCTTCCCCCCCCCCCCGCCTGTGGTAATCGTATGGGTGATGGTAACGGTGGTGGTGATAAGAACCATACCTTCTTCATAATTCCTACTGTGTCAATTAATTGTTGTTCTAATAACGACTATATTGCCTTCACAAAGGAAGTGTCCGGAGGCGGTTTGAAGAAGTAAAGCCACCGTCTCTTTCTTGAGTGTTAAGTAGTCCGTTCAAGTCACAAGACTCCGGGTTTGGAGGCACTTTTGGGAAGTGGGAAGTGGTTGTATACGTGCTTAGGAGAGGTAAGTCCGTGTAGATATAGGACTGATAGTAGCAATGTAGACTCCAGTAACTTCCATGGAGGATGGTTGCGTTTAAGACAGGAAAACCTAACTCCTAAGGAGAGCGAGCCCTGTACAGACCTGCTGGGTGGGGGAGTGGCAGGGAGGGAGATGCAGAGACCTCCTCCCTGCAAAAACCACGTTTCAGACCAACACGTTTCCCGGGAAATAGGAGTCTAGGCGAGGCGAGGCCGGACGTAGAGGTCAGAGATATAAAAGGGATCGAGTAACCTTGCCTCCCATCTGCTCTCAAATCTCCTCCTGGTAATTTAGGGAAAAGACGGTACTAAGACCCGATCACATGGAAGATACCAGGCCAACACAGAGCCTCCTGGGAATGGCAGTTTTGTAAAATACTCAGAGGATACCCAGTGTGGTGTAGTAGTGGGTAGCGAGGTGGACTAGGACTCAGAAGGCCTGGGTTCGAATCTCTGCTCAGTCATAGAGACTCACGGGGGGGGGAACTAGTAAAGCCTCTCCTTAAATATCGCATGCACCTTGAAAATCCTACAGGGTCGGTTCCGACTTGAGGGCACAGACACAACAACAACAACACGACACTCAGAATTCCGGGAGGCATCTTGCAAGTCTCGAGCCCTTAGGAAGCTCCCGAACTGCTGTGTTCCCTTCTGCTGAACGGAATCCTTAAGACCGAGGACGTGATCCGAGGAGTAGTTTTACTCATTAAATTCTGCTCAAGTGATTAAGGTCGAGAGGGATGGCTTTGAAGATAAAACGGCCGCGGTATTCCTCTCCAGGCTTTCTCTCCGCAAGTCTTGCAAGGGGAGGTGTGTATAAGGGGTACGTCCCGGCGTTTAGACCTGTCAAAGATCCCAGGATACGAAAGGGCCCCGGGTTGGGAGGGGGAAACCCTATCAAGGAACGAAGGAGAGGGTTCCAGAGCTTCACGACGGTGTCTTTCGGCTGGAGGGGAAACGCGGCGCCTTGGCCATCTGACCCCAGGCAGGAGGTTGGGTTGGGGGGAGTAAGAAACACGGCAGACTCTGTCTCCGGAGGGGTGGCGGCGGCGGGTAGATAGTCCACCCGATTCCTTCGATCTACTAAAAGAGCGATCCCATGCCTCTTTACTTCCCGAAGACTTACTCCCGAGGTGAGGCTGCCTCGGTGTGCGTGTGAGAGAGGCAACTGCAGCCAGGCTGAGTGTACTACTTCTGTTGTGCTTCGGACGCTTCTGTGATGAATGTCGATCCTTTTTTTTTAAAGCGGGGCGGGGGAGAGCGATCCCACAGGGTTCCTAACTTAGGGCGCAACACAGAACTATCTCACGCGCATCCTCGGGTCCACAAAAGGGGGCGCCCTTCGACCTTCAGAGGGCTGTTCTCACGTTTTGTCCGGGAGGGTTCTCTACTGCCTCTCCTGCGTTATGGTCACTCGTATTCGAAGTTAGGAGTCCTTTTTGTGCAACGAGCGCACCAAAGCCCACGGATTCCCTCCCATACGCGAGAAGGAGAGGGAGAGAGAGAGGGAGAGAGTGAAGGTGGGGGTGAGGAAGTTTTATTTTATCCAGAAAATAATTAAAATCTCATGCATTTTTATTGGTTTGAGTATCCAGCAGAGTGGAAATATTGAAACTTCAAGACCCCTTGTATTAAAAAGTCACAACTGTTCAATTTTATGAGTTCTGACTGTGTGAAAAAACGGACGGGGACAGCTTTAGTGGGAGAAGGGAAAAAAGCGTTGGACGTTGGGGCCCCGAATGGCTATAAAAAAAATAATACAATCGCCTATAAAACCGACGAGAGTGATATTAAAAATTATGGAGCTCCATAAAGGCGACATTTCGTGGAGGGTTGGAGTTCAGAGTTCGTTCGTTCTCTAGAACCAGTTCCATTGGATCGGGGGGGGGGGAATCCGGGGCGGCCGTGGCGGTGGAACGAAAAATTAAATGCAGAATTGCTGATCCCCCCCCCCCTTTTCGCTGGGGTTATGCATCAGCCCAGGAATGTAATAAGTCGGCTATTGAAACTTCCTTTTAACAAGGCCTATTGCCTGTATAAAACTCGGCAGAGAATAACCTCTTCCCCGGTTTATTTGGTTCCCACCCCTGGCAGGGCCGCGACCGTGGGCTGCCTTGGATCCCCTTGGATGGGGGGGGGGGTGACTGGTGGAAAGAGTGAGGCCGAGGCTCGACCCGCTCCTAGGATCCGCGTCGTGATCCCGCAAGGCGGCGAGATCAGCGTTTTATGGACAGCGTCTGAAGGAAGTGAAGCCGCCCATCCAGCGCTTCCAGACGAGAGTATTAGCTTAATTCCCTGGGAGAGGGAACGCGCGCGGGGCGGGGGCGAGGGGGGCGGGAGGGGGAAAGGGGGGGAAAAAGAGAGGAGTCCAAGGCCTGCCTTAAGGGGACGAAAGTGGAGGCCGGGAAACTAATCAAAAGCGCGGCCTTGGCAGACGTCTGTGGTGGAGCTCATCTTCCTGAGACCCTCGCGAAGTCAATGAGGCTTCTTTCAGGAGACACGCCTTCTGGGCGGCTGTGTATTATTGCATTAATATACCTCCGAGCATCCTTTTCTTCTGAAGGCCCGTCCGGATTGATGCTGGAGAAGAACATTTAGCCGCACAAGAAACGGAGAGGAACGGGGCGGCGGTCGTTCCCCAAACGGCTCGCTGGCTTTGGGGTGACGCTCTCCATCACCCCCGCCCAGTATTCTTGGGACTACATATATAAAAAGGAGAGGGGAACATAGGCACGCAAGAGGGCGATTGGCCAGCCTCCACCCACACGTTTAATCCTGGTTCCTTTTTAAAAGGAAGGGACGTGGGCTGCAGTGGGAAGGGTTCTAAGCTTTGGAAGGATCGAGTTCCAGCATTCCTTGTCGGGAAAGCGTTTTCAGCTGAAGACAAGAGGGTTCATGGGGGAGGCAGGACTGCAGGAGGGGGAAAGGGAGGCCCTGATCCTTAGGAGTAGAGTTGCTCCTTTCATTGAAGGGAGTAAGCACTTCCGCAGGAAGGTGTGCTCCAAAACACGTGGGTTTTCCGCTATCTGATCTGGAAACACTTGTTTGCGTCGTGTTTTCTTCTCCCTTGCTAACTGGAAATTAACAGACTGGAAATTAACCGGACATAAAATGGCTTGCGATATTTTATTTTATTTTAACCCTTTCTCTTTTAAGAGGACCCAAGGCGGCTCACACTATTAAAAGGCAGTATTTAAAGCTAACTACAGTACTACAGTGAGTAGTGATACCTCACTTTCCCAAGGAGTCTTCTCTTCTCATGAGATGGCCGAAGTATTGGAGCTTCAGCTTCAGGATCTGTCCTTCCAGTGAACACTCAGTGATTTCCTGATGTTGGGAAAGTGTGAAGGCAAGAGGAGAAGGGGACGACAGTGGACCAGATGGTTGGACAGTGTCATCGAAGCAACCAACATGAATTTAACCCAACTCTGGGAGGCAGTGGAAGACAGAAGGGCCTGGCGTGCTCTGGTCCATGGAGTCACGAAGAGTCGGACACGACTTAACGACTAAACAAGGACGACTACAGTGAGTATACAAATACTAAAAAAGATCAAACAAACAACATACTAAAAAACATAAGCAGCACCAAAACACAGTCAAATCAGCAAGGGACAAGAATCCATTTAAAAACCAACACAAATAGCCAGTCAGATACTCAGGGAAAGCTTGCCTGAAAAGAAAGTTCTTCGCCTTCTTGTGGAAAGAAATTATGAGACCGTGGTTGCCTTGCTTCCCCCCTCCCCCCCAAAAAAGGAGAGAAATGGCGTAGTATCGGAATGCATGTCTTTTCACCCTTCCACCGTCTGATTCTGGCCGTGGGGTTGGGTAGCATTTTCAAAGGTCAATGATATTTCTCCTCAAGCATGTCTCTGAAGTGTGTGTCAACGCAAGTTGATGGTGAACGTGTTTGCCATGGGCTGTGAGACCGTGAACGATTAGCAGGAATGTGCGCTTCCTTCTTTAGTGTAAGCGCCAGTGTCTGGAAAGGAGACTCCCCAAAATTCTCTTGGGATTCAGCTTGACTCGTCTGGTAACTTGGTCTAGCTCTGTTTTTCCTGGGAGAAGCCACGCATTTTGTTTCAATCTTTGTGATCCTGGCATCGAGAAGATCAGTGAACGTCTGAAGAGGTTACCACGTCTTTTCCGATCTCGTCTGTTTGGGGGGAAGCCAAGGAAGATCAGGGTTTCTCCAGAATGGGAGAGGGTGAGCGTGGCTCAATAGTAACGCGTGCAGCTCAAAACATGGGCCTCTGTCCCGAGAGGAGCCCTGAGGGAGAAACATGGTGATCCCCAAACCAGTCATTACCTGCCAAGCTAGTGACGTTGCAATCTTTTGCGAAGAAAAAGTGTGACTGACGCACTGAATGAATGAATGAATGAATGAATGAATGAATGAATGAATGAATGAATGAATGAATGAATGAATCAAGGGGATCTCGCACTCAGCTACACAGGGGCTGAGGTGAAGTAAGAGAAAGATAGTATCTGAGCCCCGCAAGCCGCTTTGTTTTGCAAAATTCCGTATGAGCTGTGAGAGACAATACAAAGACGAATACAGAGAGAGGCCTTCCAGGTTGCGTCACTGGGCCATCAAGACTAAGTAGAAATTCCAATTAGAGTTCGGGGATTAAAAGAAGAATATAAAGAGAGCCGTGCTAAGTTTTTTTTAAAAGGGAGAGAACGGGAGGTGGGAAGAAAACCATCAAGGCTCACAACTACCTGGAAATCACCTTAGTTGACCTTTCGGAGCCCTGACTCGCAAATAACAAATGAAACAAGCGCGCGAGGAATAATGAAACACGGAATTTGTCCGTGTGAAGACAAATTCCGTGTTCCATTGAAGGCACCGAGAGGAAAGGCGCACCGATCTCTCAAGAGAATTTCTTCCTGAGACTGATGGATTTCCGCTCCCTGGAAGCGTCCTGGGAGGGTTTGGGCTGCCGCCGGGCTCCTGCCCCTTTTTTTGAAGGTTGCAGGTGATGCCGAGTCCAGGATGAGCGACGTCTGGCGCGGGCTGCGTTATTAACTAGCCCAAATGAGCTCATAAAATTAAAAAGCAGCCTCCTGGGCCTTTAACCCGGGAAGGAGGGGGATCCCCGCATGAGCGCTTCCTACTGGGAGGAAACGAATTGTTGCAGTTCTGTTCGCTATTTAAATAGTAATAATAAACCCAATCTGGAGGACCGCGAGCCGTCCTGCCTCTCTCCGTCGCTCCGCCCGGGAATCCTTCGCTCCTCGGCTGTCGATTGCCGCTGCAGGGGGGCGGGCGGGCGAAGGGGGGGGGGCGCCACCGGGTGGGCGGAGCTTCTCCTTCCTTGCCCCGCCGCCTCATTGGCTCGCCTCAGACCCGACAGGAAGCGGCTCCGCCCAGCCGCGCTACCCGGTGGGGGGGAACCTGTCGCGCCTGGCGGGCGAGCGCAGGGTTCTGGGGCTGCCGGTGCCACGGAAGGAGACCGGCGTCCACACGCAGGATCGGAGCGCCGAGCGGGACCAGAGGAAGCCCCCCGGCCAGGGCCAGGGCCGTAAGCCATGCAGTACCAAGCCTCCGGGTCAGCCTCTCTGCCCCCCATGTACGCCCCCAGCCCGGTGCTGCAGCCGGTGCACCCCACGCCCTTCTACATCGAAGACATCCTGGCCCGGGGGGGGCCCGTGCCGCCACCTCCGCCTCCTCCGCCTCCGCCGGCGCCGGCGCCGCTTCCTCCCACCCTGCCTTCTCCCAATTCCTCTTTCACCAGCCTGGTGGCCTCTTACCGGACCCCCATCTACGAGCCGACCCCGATCCACCCGGCCTTCTCGCACCACTTCGCCGCCGCCACCACCGGCTATGCGGCCGGGCCCTATGGGACTGCAGGCGCCGGCCCTTTCTACTCGTTTCCTCGCGCCGTCGGAGATTACGCGCATGCCCTCATCCGGCATGACCCCCTGGGTAAGCGGAGCAACGCGAGGAGGGTAAGGGTGGGGGGCAGAAGGACGGGGCCTGGGGTGTGTGTGTGTGTGGCAAGGGTGCCGTGGAGGTAGCGGCAAGTGCGGGTCATATTTCTTCAGTCCGAAAGATGTCTTTTGTTTTAATGGATACGGACGCACTGGGCTGTCGTGGCGCACGCGATGCCTGTCATTGAGGCTCTCGCACCAGGCTCTCCGCAGGCTCTCCCCGCACCTCACCAAGATGCGGAAGCCCCTGCCTGCCTGGGAGGGCATCTGAGGTGAGTCCCGTCACCCCGTTAAGAAGTTACCCCGCCTCCCAGCTTCTCAAGGAGGGTTTGGAAGGCGACCTTGCAATCGCCTATTCCGCATTAGTTACCCAGGATCCACGAGGCAGTTTAAACGCTCCGTTATAACCAGGGGTTATTTGGTGGTTGGGGATTGTTTCTTTCCTTACTTGAGCTGCTCGGTTTCTAATAGGTTTTTTTTTTTTTTTTTTTTAAATAGCTCAGTTTTTCTTTTCATGCGGGAGTGGATTGGATATTTTCGCCTGGTGTAGATCTCTGGGAGCAATTCTTCCCGCCTTAAAGGCGACTTCTTGAGCCAACACGCACCCCAGCCCCTCCCTGAATGGCTGCTGGCTTTGCCACAGAAAATGCTGGGGCTCTTTTTGACCCATGGTGGGATAGGCTTGGACTGGCCAAAGAGCCCCTGCTGTCTGGCGCGCTGGTCTGTCCGGTCTCTCAAAGCTTATGCCCCAAACAGTCTCTCTCTCTCTCTCAGTCCGTCAATCTTAAATCGCAGCCCGTCAGTCAAGGAATCAATCTCTCCAGCCACCGGCATGTTTCCTGCCCAACAAACAACGCCGACGGAGATTTGTCAGTGAAAGGAGCTGAGAAAGGCAAACTCGGATCTTTCGGAGGCATAACATTTTAAAAAAAAATTATTTGAGTGCCTCTTCACGTGAAAATGTGAAGGATTTTATATTTGCCACTTGCGTGCCTAGAACTGAAATAAGCCTCCTGAAGGTCCCGTCCGCCGCCAAACCCCGGAGGCTCCCTCAATTAGGGTTTGTTGGTTGGTTGGTTGGTTTGTGTTTTGCTCTGTCTTAGGGTCTAGACGGTAAGTAAGAACAACGCAGTTTAGCCTCACTTTAAAATGTAAAAGTGGTTTTTGATTTTTTTCATTTTGGTCACAAGCTAGATGCGCAAACTGTAATAACTTGCTAGTTGAGACCACACTAGCAATGGATGAAGCGAGGTGTGCAGTCCACGTACCTCTTATGCCCGATGAAACTTGTTCGGCTTAACTGTGCCACATCAACCCGCCTTTGTCTTTGCTGCAACCGAGTAACACGGACCCCCGGGAAAATTCTGCATTCATTAGAAATAAGCAAATAAGCTCCCCTGATCCTGCTTTGCAGTGGATGCATTTAAAATCGGGGGGGAGGGAATCCTAGTGGTACTCATTCACACCTTCAGGATTTATTCACTGGAGTCATACTCATAAAGCCGACCACCCCTCTGCGTAGATTTCCCCGCCCTTCCATCTATTTCCTTAAATTAATACCCCTTTTAAAGTAGGCTCTGCTGAGGAGGTGGTGCGGGAGCAAGTGGGTGTAAGGCTAAAATCTTCAAAACTGGGCAAAACTCATTCAGAAACGTGAGATCTGTTTTTTTTTTTAGGGACGCGTTTAGGTTCTAAGAGAAAACTGCGAGTAAAGGGGCTCGGCCCCCAAGATTCTAGTTTACAACCCTAACAGGAAAAAAAAAAGGGGGGGGGAGTCCCTCTGGACTTGAGTCAAAAGAACTCTCCCTTGTTTTTCTCTACTGCCTTTTGAAATGGGGTGGGAGGTCACAGCCCCGCTGATGTCCAAAATAACACCGAAAACGAGCCCCAGTGGGTGCCCCCCGGCCCTCCCCCGTCGGCCGCCTTGTAGATCTGGCTGCCTTTAAGATTGCAGGATTGACCGTGCCGTCCCAGAGAGCTTGGCTGACCCTTTTCCGTTCATACAGGATATCTTGGGTTCTTGATAGGAGTAAATCTGGTTTCAGAAGCTGTTAAATGTTTTCCTGGCCGCCCGAGCCGGCTCTTCCTCAGGAGCCTTGCACGGTGCTGATTATTTTATCGACATCCTCAATACAGACACATTCAGGAAACACTCGGCTTCTGATAGCCCGGATCCGTTTTTCTGATATTGTTCATTTCCTCTGTGTGGGATGGGGCTTTATGACAGCTAAAATAACTCGTTGCTTCCTCAAAAAAAAAAAAAAAAAAAAAAAAAAAAAAAAAAAAAAAAGAGGCTGTTTTGCACCAGAATCGCTGAAGCCTGACGCAAACGAAATCTTGGATAATCGTGTTTGCATTTCAGTGGCAGACAGTAATACAAACACCCAAGCGGTGGTGGGGCGGGCGGAGGGGGTTGCGCACTGGAGAGACCCTTTGAAACTGGGCCGTTGTGCTTCCTTCTGGTGACGTGTCACAGCCACCCGCTCCTGTGCCCGTTTACGGAGCTTGGGGGGGGGGGAGTCCCGCTGTGTTCCTTCCACGGGGGTGGGGGAGACAGTCGCTAGTCAAGGGGCTCATAGGATTGCGCTGCCCCTTTCTCTGAGCCTATGGGCGTGTGATTCAGTTAGCAGGAAGCTATGCAGACCTGAACACCCTCCGCTTACTCTGCCTAGTTTTCTAGGGGTCGCGGCTCTTCAAGTCCTCCTTGAACGTGGTCAGGATTGTGGCGGACGGATCTGTTACTTGCAAACAAAATCCCACTGGGATATTCCAAGATAAAGTGTTGAGGATTACAGAGTGGGTTAACAATCATAACTGCGTGCCGTCAAGTCAATTTCGATTTATGGCGACCCTTTCCAGGGTTTTCTAGATAGAGAATACGTAGAAGTGGTTTGCCATTCGCGTCTTCGGAGGCCGCCCCTGGAACTGTGCAGATGGCCATGATGGGCTATCGGCAATTAAGTTGTAGTTTTTCACGGGCTGAGCCGGGAGTAAAATCCACGGAAGTCAGGTTTGATTTTAAGTAGACACGTGTAGTGTCGGCTTTTAGGATACACGCTTACCCACTCAATTGGGGAGAAATGACTCACGAAGTCAGTAAATCAATGAGAAGTGTATAAGGGCTGCGCTGTCAGACTGCAGTCTTAAACACATGTAAAGCTAGGGCGCAACTAATTAGCTGAAGGGGCTTATTTCTGTTTTAAAAGTGTTGCCACTGACAGCTAATTAGCTGCCTTCGGGATACGATCCTATATAGCCATTGTTAGATGCATCCAAAAAATCTCAGTGAGACTCCCTTCAAAGTAAACGTGGCTCCTGAATCGGTCTACAAAGAGAGACGGCACCCTATCTTGCAAAATTGTGAGGACAGACAAGATGGGCAAAACATTTCGTGCATAAAATATTTTAATTCGGTTAATCAGACACCAGTATAATTAGGTGTAAAATTGTAAAATTTCCAGAAGCGTCTGACTGGCCATTGCTGAAAAGAGACGTTTGGTCTGATCCCACCAAACGAACTGTGCGTTCCTAATGTTGTGGAGCAGGCATTCCTTTTTAAAATAATTTGCAAAAATTGAAAAAAAAAATCTGACAACAAAGGCAACTATAGAGGCAGGAGAAGAACGATTCACCTTGGACGAAGAGTGAAATGACTCTGAAAAGTAGTGATTTGACCAGTCTTTCAAGGCTGTAATGCTGATTCTCTTCTCTCTTCCCACCCCCCTTCCCCAGCAGCGGCTGGCTCTTCTTTAATTTGTTCCAATAATAAGAAAACAGGAAAACCTATTTGGTAGGGAGGGCCAGGAAGACAAAGCGGCTTCACGGCTACTTTTTACTGTAAGCAGGTTGGGCAGCAGGGCCTAAAACTCTCTATTCCCCTTCCTCTTGGACATATCTCGCAGTCCCTCCAAAACCAATCGGTCCCAATGAAATAAGAGGCGCAGCGGAATCCTGTCTTCGCTCAGAAACAAGCCCTTAAACTGGCTTAATTTGGCCTTGTTTCCAGAGGGCCAGGATTGCACTGAAAGCAACCTACCTTTTATGCTCTTTGTATATATTGCCTGTATAACATATATTGAAGGTTTTGGGCAGTCTTAGTACAGTATACACGAGGGAAAGGTATGAAAGGATGATGATTATCATTGCTGTTTCACTGAAATACACTCAGTTTTTTAAATAAAAAAATTGGAATCAATGGATTCTACGGAATTTGTTTTGACTCAATTTGAAAATTAAACCCACCGATCAGCTTGGGCCTCCTTCCAAGTAAACGTGATTAGGATCAGGATGCAAGTTGCAGTTCATTTAGCAGGAGGGTATTTCCGAAGATCTGAACTTTGGTCAGGTTTAACGTGAACACTCATTTCCACGAACAAAGTTTCTGCTTTAAACATAAATATTTTTCTCACCACCCCAAACCCCTGTTAAGGTACTTAAGTTAGGTTAAATTATTTTTGTTCCCTTTTTGGGGGGGCCAGAAACTACCTTTGGAGACTTCCAAATATCACTATAAATACAGAAATGGAATGAATGCAGCAAAACGCAACTTCCAAAGTAAAATTAAAGTAAATAAAAAATTTAAAACTAAAAAAGAATAAACTACAAATCAAACAAAATTCTTCTTGCCTAAAAAAACTCAATCCAATTCTTCTCGTGGCAAAACAATAAGAGAGAAGGAGAGAGAGAGAGAGAGATTTAAGCTTCACTGTGAGACACAGTATAGCCCATAGGCGCTCCGGATATACGGTTTATGGTTTGGACATCAGAGTGGGATAATAATGCCTTCCATTAGGTACCTTCCATTAGGTACCTTAAAACGGCACAAAAGTGGTGCAAAAGTGGTCCATCTTAAGCTACCTTTGCACGACTTTCCGAACATGATATGGTCCAAATGAAAGATATCACCCGGCTTTGATTTTTAAAAGAATTCTTTTGGGATAAACTACTTAGTTTTTTTTTCTTTTTTAAATTTAAAATTAGGAGTCTGGATTCCAATCTCTCCTAATAGTCTGGGTCTGTTTCTGGAAACTTAAGAGTGTAGTTTGTAGCTATTCCACCTTTTCTTATTAATTGGATTTTCCAGGGTCGGGGAATTTCCAGACTCTGCTTTTACTGTGCAATCGTACCGCTGCATTCCTGGAAGTTAGTCCGACTTCCGGAGGTCGTGGTCTTCAGTTTGCAGCACTTCCGTGTTTTCTTCTTGTTTCTTCCATTTGTTTCCTTACTAGAGAAACGCTTTAAAGAGAAAAAAAAAAGACACAGGAGCTGGGCGATGCTTTTTCCTTGTGATCAGTACAAGTCCTCACTCTGGAAACATGGTGTCATTTAATGAAAAGACGTTGAAATGGAGCTAGGGCTCAGAAACATCCTCCCCCCCACCCCCACCCCACGGAAAATTTACGGAAGGACCCCACTGGGGCAGTTACTCTTTCGTCTTGACTTGTTCAACAGGATTGTTGGGAGGAGCTTTAGGATAGCTCAGTGATTTAGGCATCTGGCTGTCGAGCCAGAGGTTGGGAGTTCGATTCCTCACTGGGCCTCCTTGACAGGGGCTGGGCGCGATGATCCATAGGGCCCCTTCAAGCTCTGCAGTTCTAAGATTAAGATAAATAAACTGAGGAGGAGAGCCGCCTATAAGGCTGAGCCCTTTAGAGGAAAAGAGATAGGAATGTAACTAACAAACAGTCATTAAAGCTAACACCTGGAGTTTATGGCTCCCCAAAGAGTACGGAATCGGCCATTGATTCAGATGGCTTTAGAAATGTATTAGATGTGTCTTATGCAGGATGATCCCAATGTTGGTTAAATGAGAGATTTAGGGTCAGCTGCTGTCGCGCGGAGGCTGTGCTTACGGGAGCGTCGCGCTTTTGGGTCCGGAGAGCCTTTGTCCTCCTCCGGATCTGGGGCTCCAGCCGCCTCTCGCGCTTCGCTGCTTTCTTCGCGCGTGGGTTGTATGTGTGACATGTGCTTTCCCTTCAGAGGCGGCGGCTTGCTTCCTCGGGTTCGTGCAATGAAAGAGCAGGGAGGAAGCCTGGGGTGTTTCTTCTTCTTTTGAGCGCAAGACCAACAGGAAACACATTGACGGAAATGTTGCCATCGGCCACCGCTGAGCGGCTTTTAACTGTCCCGGTCTGGACTGAGGTGCAAGCCGGAGGACGCCTGAGGTGAAAGGTTGTGTGTGTGTGTATGTGTGTGTAAAAAGACGGTCCTGCCAGGAACCAAAGCTAACCCCTGCCCCTGTGGCGCAGCCTTAAAAATAGGGATTACTCCCCCCCCGTTTACTTACTCCCTTCGGCAAAGGGGTAAGTAAAGGGGATTATGCGGGTAGAGGGTGTGATTAATCCATATATGAATAAAAATAAAACTAATAATAATAATCATAATCAAGTCACTTCCGATTTATGACCATCCCATGGCTTAGTGGCCTCCAAGCGATGCTATCCTTAAAAGCATGGCTCAGGTCTTGCAAACTCAGGGCCAAAGTAGGGCAGCCTATGGTTGGGTCATTTTTGTACACCTAGAGTTTAAAGGCATTGCACACTGTGTGTTGGACATGGACATCTTCACATACCTTTATATGTCCCTATAAGAATAGGACAGATTCTTAGGTAATAGTTTTTTCTTTGTATAATGGTGTAAATAGGATTTTTGGGGGTAAAAATAAAGGACATAATTAACCCTCATGCACTAGGAAGGAGGGATCTATTACAGCCCTCCCCCCCACACCTGTCCTTTCCTTGCAAAGTCCACACAAAATCACATGTTCTGTAGAAAATTTGCAGCAGTGTTCTTGAACAGGTGCAAAAAACATTGCCCAGATTTAATTCACTGGCCACCTGCACTATGTCTCAGTTGGAAATCAGCAGAAAGATAGATAGTCCCAGTATATCTACTAATTTTTGCCCTTTTGTGTGGGTATTATTTGGTGTTACCCATATGCCAACAGAAAATCAAAATTATATTTCATAGAAAAGTGAAGTTGGAAAGGGCCTACAAGCCCATCAAGTCCAACCCCCTGCTCAGTGCAGGAATACAATCAAAGCATATCTGCCAGGTGATTATCCGAGTTTTTCTTGAATGCCTCCCGTGTTGGTGCACTCACCAACTCCCAAGGTAACTGGTTCCACTGTGGTACTGCATTTAAATTTACTAGACCCGGGATTACTTAAAGAACTGCAATTCAAAGCATGTTTACCCCTGAGGAAGTCTCTTCAGCTCAGTGAGACTTACTTTTACCAACAGGGGCACCACTATGATGCAAATGCCTTAATTAACATGTAGGGAAGAAATTGTTATATGCAATATTTATTTATTTGTTTAAAATATTTGTTTTTTACACTGCCAAGCATGCTGAGATACATTTGTGGGTTTTTCTGCTGTGTTTGCCAAATACATTGGTTTGGTTTGGATGAGTGGGGGGGGGGGAACACTCTGCCTCAGGCAGTAAAGTTTTGGGCGGACCACCCTACACATATCTTAAATCATGTTTGCCAGGCCCCTGGAAGCTTGGCAGTGACTCATAGTGATGGAGTTTCCATCTCAGATGATGGAATCACAATGGCACCTGACCCAAACTTCTACAGAAAGTGGGGAAGGTTAAGTTCCACCAAGTATTGGAAGCCAACTGAAGTTTGGGGTCTGAAGAAATGTATGTGAAATGGCCCTTAGGGCAAGGGGAATGAATAATTTCCAAAGCAGGGATCCCCTCAGTCTATGGACTCTAGTTCACAGAATTCTAGTTCATCCATATAAAACTATATATATATATTCTGCTCTCTCTCTCTCTGTGTGTGTGTACACACACACACACAGCATAATATATATACTGTATATATAGTTATATATGGATGAAGTAGAATTCCATGAACTAGAGTCCATAGACTGATACACACACACACACATAGTGATGCCCCGCAAGGTGTGTGTGTGTGTGTGTTAAATAAATAATATAAATATCGACATTCCATTTCTTAGACCTTCCAAGACCATTTCAAGTAAAAAAAAAAATTGGAAGCAAGATAGGTCAACATGTTATTAATCTTTTTGCAAAGAATCACATGGTCTCATCCTGTAGAGATCTACTCTTTTAAAGAGAGGTAACAGTGATCAGTGGTGTGAGGTGCGGGACAATCAAAACCTACTCCTTTGGTGAGGACACGCCCTTTGACATGCTGCCACCAGTTGATCTCTTTATCAATTTATATTTCCTATGAAAGATTAAGGTCCATCCAGTGCTGACTTTTAACAGAAACAGGTTTATTGATTTCACCTGGTTTCAGGAATAATTCTTAAGCGCCTTCTTAAAGTTACACAAAGCTTCAATATTGTACTTTAATTTCTTCTATCTTAATTAATACAGGTCACACACTGACTAATCACTCCTTAAACACTTTCTCTCTGCCCCAATCCCCCCCCCCAACTCCTTCTCCCCTCTCTCTGTCTCTGACTGAACCCCTTCTCCCCCAGGCTCTGTTTCTCAGTCACCCCCTTGGCCCCGCCTCACAACCACATTAACATACACCTTATGAATAATGCGTAAGTTAGGGTGGACGCCACAAGTGGGGGGAAGGGGAGAGGTTCTGGATGACTTGTTACCTGGCATATTCATGAAGGTGAATGTGCGGGGGTTGAACCAGAGGTCAGAAACGTTACTTTTTGGACTGCGAGTTGCGGAAGCCCCCTGGCAGCAATCTGGGACATGGATTCACGCCGGACGGAGGAGGGGCAAGAGATGAGCAAAATTTTCATTTATTTTTTTTTTGGCTTGCTCCCAGAATCCTTCAGCCAATGTTGCCAGAGAGATTTGGGGGCTCGTAAAAAAACAAACAAACGAAAAAGAAACTTTTCCAAGTACGAAACTGGCTGAAGGTGGGAAGGGGCAGCTCTGGCGATGGCTGGGACGCCCGCGCTCACCTCGTGTCTCCCTCCCCTCAGGGAAGCCGCTGCTCTGGAGCCCCTTCATGCAGAGGCCGCTGCACAAGCGGAAAGGCGGCCAGGTGCGCTTCTCCAACGACCAGACCCTCGAGCTGGAGAAGAAGTTCGAGACGCAGAAGTACCTCTCCCCGCCCGAGAGGAAGCGCCTCGCCAAAATGCTGCAGCTCAGCGAGAGGCAGGTGAGAGTGAGCGACCCCCCCCCCCACGGCCGCTGTCTTTGCCCCTTGCCGCCGCGCGCCCCCCTTTTTTCTTTCTCCCGCCAAAACCCGAGGCAGCCACGGGGGGCGAGGGGCGGAGCGAGCGCTTCCTCGCCTTCTCCAGAGTCTGCCTGCTCGACGCTGCCCATTCGCTCGCCGACAGCGGCAGAACCCGGGATGGTGGTTTTTAGGTGCCCGAACAGCCCCGAGCCGACCTGCCTTTTACCGCGAGCAAACCCGGCTGGGGTGCGCGGGACACCCTCTCCAGTAAATAGCGAGGAGCCCGCGTCCTCGTGCCTCCCACTGGGAAAGATCCCCCCCCCCCCCGCCTTGGTCGCTGCCGCGCCAGATATTTTTGTCTGGTGGGCCTGAGGACCAACGTGCCGGGCTTTTCTCCTTTCCATGAAAGGATTCACCTTCCCATATTCCTCGGGGCACCGAGAAAAGACAGCTGATCGTTCAGTAATTTGCTGTTGTTTGATGTTTACCACCAGAGAAGGGAAAAGGCGCTTGTGGGCTTTTTGGGTACCTAAGGGTTCCCAAATGTTGGAGTGGCTTCACTGGAAAGTGAATCCGCAAAACCCTTTCCTCTCCCTCTGGGAATCCTTGTTTCAAGAGTGCAGGTGCACTTGTTTTGATCGTCGTAGTTTAGGCTTCTATTTATGTTTTTATTTTATTTTTTTCCCCTTACCTTAGCTGGATGACAGGTTAAGTTCAATGTTACCTCTCTTTGTTTCACCTTTACACCAGATGCCATTTTGAAAGAAAATTCAGTTCTCTTTAAAAACCCTCTGGTTTATGAATGTGGGATGTTGTGCTTTTTTATCCATGATTCAAACCTCCAGAAAATGACCTGATATTAATGTAATATATCATGCATTGATTTCCCCTTTGAAGACTGATGCCAGGAGCCTGTTTTCAGAAATGTTTACTGGAAGCACTAGGGGTTGAACAAATGCAACTGCTCTGTACTTTTGTAATGCAGAAATATTTTGAACATAGCCTACAAAATTCCCTGGAGATTCATGGCAAAATATCCCTTTCTGGAGGACTGTCACTCTGTCACTTTCCTAGAAAACATGTCTTTTGACTGTTTCTGTGACTTTTCATTGCCCTCCAACTATTCTCAGCCAGTTAGATGCAACCATGTGTCTATTTTGCAGTGCTGTTATTGGTAAGCCTGTTCTACACATGCTCAGTTTATAACAAAGTAGTTTCTTTACCCCCTTTAAAGGCCTTTTTGGAGAATCAATATTTCAACTCCTGCAGCCTTGATTCCTTCCAAATACAATGCAAAAATGCTTTGAATGTGCCTTACAAAATTGTATGCTAATTCCTGGAGATAATGGCAAAATGTCCCTGTCTGGAGCACTGTCAATCCTTTATTTTATTTACACAAAACTTTTTTTGTACTCTTGACTGTTTCTGTGTCCTTTCATTGCCCTCCAAACATCTGGACTACAAAGCTGCTAACAGCTTTGGAAAATTCTTTCTGGTAAGCCTATTCCATGTATGCTCAGTTTATAAGAAAGTCCTTGCTTTAGCTTTTTGAAAGGTCCTTTTTGAGGATCAGTGCTTCAGCCCCTGCAGGCTGGATTCCTTCCAAATAAAAAAACAGGTAGAACCAAGCATTCTCTTTCAAGATAAACAAGATTGGTCTTTTCAATTTATTTGATATGCTTCAAATATAAGGACTTTTCAGGTCACTGGTTACTGCACAAGGGAAACACTTTTATATTTTAAAAAATAACTCAAAAACCTTTTGCCAAAACATTTCCAAATCTGACACAGAGCAAGAACAGACTGTCTGCTATATCTGTGCCACATTTGGTGTTGATCTGCAGTCCAGTTTCAAATGTACCATTTATTTGGGCTGCTCCAGTTTTCAAATTACCTTGAAGAATGTTAACTTGCTCTGCCAGTACAGTAACATCACTGCAGAAGATAATTCAGAGGTATCAGCTGGAACCTATGTGTGTTCACTCAGAAGTAAGTCCCATCCTGGTTATCTGTTTACTAATAAGTTTATATAGCATCACAGCCTGTTTACTTAGAAATACTTTTAAAGAATTATGTTGGAAGCAAATATAATAATTACTCCAGTTGTATTTAAAAGGATTTTTCTCTGTTAAGTATTTTTTTTCTTTTCTAGCTTTGATCTCTGTAAATCTTTCTCCCTTTAATGTCCTCCTCCTTTTTTCTTTTTCTTTTTCTAGGTGAAAACGTGGTTCCAAAACCGCAGGGCTAAATGGAGGCGCCTAAAGCAGGTAGGGAAAACTGCTCGGGCTCTCTTGCAATGAACTATTTTTTTGTTTAAGAACTCAAACAGGATCTAAGAAACTGAGGCAAACCCTGAGGGAGTGACCAGGAGTTTAATGGGAGAGTAGGAAAGATAGGAAAAGGTCTAGTGGAGGAAGAAATAAAAGAAGATGGAGATCAAGAAGACAAAGGCAGAGAGTTATACAGTGGGGTCTTGACTTGAGAACTTAATCCGTATTGGAAGGCGGTTCTCAAGTCAAAAATCTGTAAGTCAAGTCTCCATTGACCTACAGTGCATTGAAAACCGATTAATCCCGGAACAGGCCGTTTTTGTTCCATTTTGGTTTTTTTCTGATCTGTAAGTCAAATCTCAGTCTGCAAGTCAAACCTACATTTTGCGGCCAGAGAAGTCTGTAACTCAAAAAGTCTGTAAGTCAAGCCGTCTGTAAGTCAAGGGTCCACTGTATTGTGTACTAGTGCACTTTCCCAGCATCTGTCAAGGCAGAGACCACAAAGCAAAGGACACTCAGACAAGCAGAAGAAAGTAAAAAGGTAACACGGATTATGGAGGGAAGAGTCACTTCTGCAGTGGTGATTTGCAAAGTGTGTGCAATGTTTGTCTTCATGCCCAAGAACAACATGGTGTACATATGCCTTTGAAAAGACCTACAAAGCTTCAGTTAGTGCAGAATACAAATTCTCCTTCTCTGCATGGGGAAAGAAAGCAGCAATTAGCTGTTTTGTAATTTGCAGAGAAAGGGAATCTGCATACTTCCTTCTTCTGTCATGGCTTTGCCAGAACTTGTGGGACACTGGTGAGATACCCACTTGTGGATTCCCCTGGTCTCCCTCTGGAGTCTTAGTTTCATTGCAGATTTCCATGGTTAAAAATGCCAAGCCAGATTTTTAGACTTACATCCTTCCCGCTCCCTGTTTTTTTTATACCATCCAGCCGGACAAAGAGTTCCCTAGAACTTGAAAGTTTGTGTATTTTGTGAATCTATAATTTATCATTTAAGTGTCATCCATTTTTATCCCTGTGGCTTAACATGGTTGCTTTCTTTATAAAGAATTTCAGTTATTGTTGGGTTTTAAAATAGCATTAAATTAGTCAGTGTTCTAGTACTATACAGTACTTCATTTTACTCTACTATATTTTATCATTAGATCTTGCTGTATATTTTAACCTGTGTATTTTTAAATAACTATTTCAACCTGTTCTTATGTATACCTATTCTTAATCTTGTTGAAATTTGCATTCAGACCTAGTTTTGGAAGAAAGGTGGGATGCAAGTCAAACAAACAAACAAACAAACAAACAAACAAACAAACAAACAAACAAACAAACAAACAAACAAACAAACAAACAAACATTATGAAGGTGAAAAATAGTTATTTTAAATTTTCCCTGAGGTTGTTGTGAAGTGTTGGAATGCTGTCTGGGAGAAATTCCAGCAACAGCAATGCTGTTCCCCCTCCCTTTCTTTTCAGTGCCAGATGAAAATGTTTTTATTTCCCTGGAGTGTTTTAATTTGTTTATGTTTCACTAGTGTTCAGCTGTTTGAAGTCTTGCTATTCCCCCCTCATTTTTAAAACTTTCTATTTATTGTATTCACATTTATTTTATCCTCTTACATTAATTGGTGAAGTGTGTGGTCTACAGAAGGTTCAAAGAAATATGTTTAGCTACTCTGAGTTCCAAAAAGTAATTTTTAATTGGTGAGAACTTTCATGTGTTCCTTTTCCTGTTTTTCTTTTCCCATTGTTGCAGTTGTTCATCTATCTGCTCATTTGATATTCCCTACTTCCTCCCCAACTAATTTTTAGTTACTTGGGAGGAAGCAAATGCAGAAATCAAGAAATGTCACTTACAAATTTTGTATATTGTACACCCTCTTAACCCAGAATTAATCCATCTTAACCTAGAGTTAAGATGCTTGGACAGTATCACCGAAGCTACCAACGTAAATTTGACCCAACTCCGGGAGGCAGTGGAAGACAGGACGGCCTGGCGTGCTCTGGTCCATGGGGTCACGAAGAGTCGGAGGCAACTTAAGGACTAAACAACAACAACAAAAAAAACCCTAGAGTTATCCTTGTATCACCTGGTTTTGGACTCCCAGGTAATGCTTCACCCAATATTATGTATTAAGACTGGACGTTGTGATAGATCAATGCTCTATCGTTAAATTGGGGTAATGAATTATTATTTTTTCTTTTGGTCTGTATGATTTTGATACTGTAGATCTTAAACACACATTTCTGTACTGTATGTCCACTAACCAGGAGACTCTGATCCACCAGACTCGATGGAATTCGAGTAAGCATACATGGGTTTCAACTTTTAGATCAGTCTGTAAAGTCTCATTATAAAAGTGAAATGTCTAGTTTTAGCCTTGGATGGTGGCAGGGCATACTCATGAGCTCTGAATCCTATTCCTGAAATTTTGGAAAGGAATTACTGTATATCAGTCCAATTATTATTTGAGGGTTGTGCTTCTTTTCACTAAAGGGTGAGACAAATATTGTAAAACTAGACCAGGTTGTTGCTGCTGTTATGCATTGTCAAGTTGCCTCCAACTTATAGCGATCCCCCAGAAAACACTTTGCAATCCCCTTCTTGGTCACAACCCCAGGCTGAGAAACACTACTTTAATACCTTTTCTAAGTATTCATTGAGATACAACCAACATAGTTTAAAATCAAAGTTGACTAGTCTGTGGGTTGCACACTGCTACATATGTTATTATTGCTGCATGTGCAACAATAGATACTGTGCAACAGAGCAAATCAGCATTCTATAAGGCAACTCAAAAAAATGTGGGCACCCCAATTTATTTATTTATTATTTATTTATTTTATTTATATCCCGCCTATCTGGTCGTGTCAGGACCACTCTAGGCGGCTAACAACATAAAAATAATACAATAAATGTACATATAGAAACAATTTTACATATCAAAAATACTAAACAAAATGGGAAAGCTATAGGAGAGGGAAAAAGGGCGTTAGGAATTGTCTGATGGGAAGGCCTGCCTAAACATCCATGTTTTAAATTGATTCTTGAAAATATCCAGCGAGGGAGCCATGCAAATCTCAGGAGGTAAGTTGTTCCAGAGACGAGGAGCCACCGCCGAGAAGGCCCGATTTCTTGTCTTCTCCTTCCGGGCCTCCCTTGGCGTTAGGCTCCTCAGCCTCACCTCCTGGCTCGCGCGAGTGACACGGGTAGAACTTGGTGGGAGAAGGCGTTCCACCAGGTATCGAGGTCCTAAACCGTTTAGGGCTTTATACGTGAGCATCAACACTTTGAAGTTGATGCGGAATCGGATGGGCAGCCAATGCAATGCGGCCAGAGTGGGTGAAATATGTTGGTATTTCCTCACTCCACTGAGTAATCTGGTTGCCGCATTCTGCACCACCTGTAGTTTCCGCAGCAGCCTCAAAGGTAGCCCCACGTAGAGCGCATTACAGTAGTATGACTTTGGAAATTAAACTTGGGTCAGTGCCAAATCTGGCATCATTCACACTTGTTGAAAAACAGCCCTGACAATTGCTTTGTATTTAGCTGAGTAGTGGTTAATGAATGAAAAAAAGGAGTCAGCTTCTGGGATTTTAGCTTTCCAGGTGTCACTTTGTGAATGGTAGTAAGCACAAGAGGGTATCCTATAGACCACCTTGACTGCTGCCATTGGTGTTGTCAACATTCAAGCTGCCCTTTGCTATGTAAAGGAAACATCCTTTTTCCTGCTTCCAGTGCAGGCACAATATTATGCTGCAGTATTGGGCTATTTCCTGGATTTTTGAATTGTGGTCACAAAAGCACAATATGCTACATTTATAAACGGGAGTTTTTTGTTTTGTTTTTTAAATAATTGAATTAATATTAGTTTCGATGGCATAATTAGTGGTGTGTGAAGCTAGTGAAACAAGAATCTTGCAGTTTCCAATGGGATGGTCACACCAATTTGTTGCAACAAAAACAGTAAAGAGGAATACCACTCTTCCCACCTGACCATTCCGGTCCAGCATCAGGAGACACTGCTTTTTTTCTTTTGACTACAACTCCCAGAATGTCTCAACCAACCAGTCATGTTGGCGGAAGGATTCTGGGAGCTATATTCCAAAAAAGTAGGTTTTCTGAGCCCTGCAGCTCTTTCTCTCTTATTTTGCATTTGTTCCAAATCACTTCTGTTTGCTTTTAGGAGAACCCTCAAGCCAGTAAAAAAGATGATTCTGGGAGTGTGGATGGTCACCAGGAACCCAAGCAAGAAGGTTGCCTGAGTCCGGAGCAGGAAAAGGAACCTTCTCCAGGACAGTCACAGTACACCTCCTCACCAGTTTCCCAGGAAGATTTGGACTCTGAAATTTCTGATGATGACTCAGATGAAGAGGTGGATATTGAAGGTGACAAGGGCTATTTGAACAGTTCCCATCAATAGGGCACTCAGATGTCTTGCTGATGGACTTTCTTGCTGCTTGCACTTTAAGAAGAGTTGGTTTGACAGAATCCATTCTTGCTATGAAAGAAAAGATTCATCTTTCAATTTGAAGAGGGGGGGGAAAGCCTAAAGCTGAGCTTTGTAATTCTAACTGTTGGTCTTCTTGTTTAGACAATCCATTGAAAATGGCATATCTCCTTTTATGAAATGAACGAAACCTTTTTTTCCCACACACTCACAGATTATTCTGTTTCATATCCTGCTGGGGATATAATACTACATATTCCTCCATGAATTTGGTGGCATGAAGATCGCTAACAACAACAACAAGAAGAAGAGCGGAATGAAAATGATCTCTCTCATTTAGAAAGGTGAATTTTCACTGCCGGGATACAACGTTTTGGAAAGACACCAGGGATGCAGTTGAATACAGGACTGAAGTAACATTTTGCATGGCGTCACAGAGGTTGCCTTGGTGAAAGTGGGAAGTACCATGTAGTAGATCCTACCAAGAGTGCTTTTACTCATCCACTAGAAACAATGTGTAACCCACATGGGTGATACATGGAGACTGGAGGCATACTGGGATCTTTAAAAATGCTCTTGATTTTTAACATTTTTTAAAAAAAGTTGAATAATAGGAATCATGATGTTGGGAGGGAGAAAACTTCCTCTCCTTTTAATCTGATGGGTCTTCCATCCTTCTCTAGCCTGGTGGCCTCCAGATGTTTTTGAGCAGATATGTTGAGGATTATGATACAACACATCTGGAAGGCACTAGGCTGGGTAAGGGTGGTCAGTGTGCATGTTTATGTTTACTGGTATCTCTGTGGTTTATTGATACATTTTAAATGTACGAAGTTATAAGGAGGCATAATCTAGGGGTACATGATGCAGTCAAGTTGCTGAAGCTATATGGGTCTAGAACTGGCTAGTGCCAGGTGGGGAAACCATTAAGCAATCTGTCCAGTTCCATATGGGATGGGGCAAGTGAAACTGCTGGCTATTAAAGTCGCTGATCAAGAAAAAGGGTAGAGTAGGAACTGTAAAGTTCACCATAGGGATCACTCAGGCAGGGCAATCCCAAATCATAATGCAAGAAGCAATCCAGTCAAACAGGGTCAAGGCAGTCTAGAGCAAGGGAATCAGAAACAAGGCAGGAATTGGCATGGAAGTTACATCCAGCACTTTCCAGAGCCACCTTGCCGCCTGAACAGCCATAGAAGTCCAGGGGGCAAGGGGACAACCCAGCCACGGGGTTTGTCCCTTGATTCTCTCAGAAAGAAAGAGTACTTGTGAAGAAACAACTTACTCATGAGCAAACTTTTCCTACAGCTGAGCACTCCACCTTGGGACTTCTTATGTTTTCAGTCTTCTCTTCGCTCCTGGAGTCTGGGAGGTTGTCCCATCTCCTCCTCAGACTAAGCTGCTGCGCTCCCATTATCCATAGGCTCAGCCTGTTCCTGTGTCCCTAAGAGTCTGGCATCTCTTGATTCAGCCTCCTGGTTTCCTGAGGGTCCAGGATCTGCAGGATCAAAGAGATCCTCCATCTCATCAGGCTTTGGAATGTCTCTTTCCTCAGCTCATCCTCACTGAAGATTCCTCCAGTCATGACAGAATCTCATGTAACAGTACCTTGAGTTCCATCACAGAAGAAAGATGAGGTATATCTTTAATTTTTAAAAAAGGTATACAGTGTGTGTCTTTCCCAGAGCATGGAAATATTACATTTTTTTGGACCATAACTCCCAGGATCCCCTAGCTAGCATGATCAGGAGATGGGAAAACATAAATAAAATAAATATCCATACATTTTCTGAACTCTGTTAATTCCAGATAAGGCACAGCTAAATTTGTGTTAAATTATCTCGTTTATGTGCTTGCTCAAGAAGTCACAGGATCAGACTCAGATCAATTTCATCTGCAAGAATCCCAGCAAACAACAGGAACTATTAGATAACCCAATGGAAACTGGTCTATGGTGAGGAATTCTGCCCGATACTGTTCTGTTGTGGCTTTGAATGAAGGCAAACAGTGCAGTCCTACACATCTTCTGAAAATCAAGCCCCACTGAGCTCAGTGAAACTTATTTCCAAGTAAATGTATATAACAGCCTTCTCTAACATAGAAACCAAAAGACTTGGTGAGCTATTCCCACAGCTTGCCATGCTGTGCTGTTTTTAATTTGTATCCTCAGCTGATTTTAATGTATTTTAATGGTTTTACAGTGAGGCTGGTTCATATGATTTGTGATTTTTGTTTTTTGGCTAAATGTGATTTTTTTTGGTTAAATGTGGTAAATAAATTTATTTGTTTATTCTTTTAAAATGTTTGTAAGCCCGCTTGAACACATTTTTTTTAGTGGAAAAATGGGATATAAATGTAATCTCCAGCTACTTAAATCCCCCTGCCTAAGTAGGGGTGATGGGAGTTACAGTCCAACATAGCAGGAGATTGCCATACAAGGGAAGGGAGCTGTATAGGGTTAGGCCTAGTGAAATGTTTTCTAACTATGTAGCTTGCTAATTTTAGTGCATCTATTTAATTTCTTAAATGATTTCTGTATTGTACTTCATCAACCAGGGGCCACAGTTGTATATATATGTGAAGTCAAACTGTTCATCGTGAAAATCTTGCCTGGCAATTCTGTATACATAGAAATCTACTCGCCTGAATCAGAGTTTGGCTATTTGATATTTCCATTGGGTGTAAAGAAGCCACGTGTAAGCCAGGCTGTCGAAACTTCATCGGCATGAAAACTTTAACAAGATTTGTTTTGTGAAACTGTTTTTTCCCCCTGCTGGTTGTAACCCTGTTCAAGCATTCATTGTGCTAAGTTAAGAATTCTGAAACTGCTGGGTGACAAGCAGAAAATAGTTATAGATTGTGTAAGTAACACAATGAAATGAAGGCTGCTTTATACCAGGATAAATCGGTCTAGCTAGTCCTTCAGTAGCCTGTGAGCTGGAAACCTACTGGTTAGATTACTGCAGTGCATTATAGATAGGCCTGACTTTGAAGGCTGTTCAGAAAATGCTGCAAAATGCACTAGCCAGCTTGACCACTGACCAGAAAGTCTGATCATATGTCATCTATTCTGGCGAACTGCACTGGCGGCCAATACATTTCTATCCCCAATTCAAAGTGCTGGTTTTAACCTGTCAAGTCTTATATGGCTTGGGACCCATATGTTAATATTTGAAGCCATTTTCTGAGTTTGTTCTGTAAGAGGGTTGGAAAACGGTAGCAAGGCAGAAGGTTTTTTTTGTCTATTGGTCCTAACCCTGTCATATTTTCTGTACCTTGTTAACAATGCAACCCTAGCTTAAACATATGTTGGCATTAGTGGGTTTGAAATACCGTAGGACCCCTATATCCTCAAGGAATTGGTTCTAAGCCTTCCTGTGGATACAGAAAACCATGGATAATAGCGAACTCTATACATAGCATGGTCTCTGGCTCCCTCTAATGGCCAGTTCTGATAATTACATAGTGGAAATATATCTTTTTAGGTTGGTTTTTCTTTTTAATATTTTCAGACTATGGATTAGTGAAACTGCTGATACGGGTCCTGCAGATGGGGGGGGGTGTCCTACTGTAGACACAACTCTCTTGTCTCACCACAGCTGCCTGTGAGCTGGTGAATTTCTGAAATAGCCTGGCAAAACTGCTGCACAAGGGCTAAGAAGTGGAAAAGGGAAAAAGGTGAGGGAGGAGCGCACACCAGATCCAAAGCTCCTGTAGCTTATGGAGAAAGCCGCTGTGCCTGCATAAAAGTAGGTGAAGTTACAGTTCCAAGTGATTTCCTACATCTCTGGGGAGGGGTTAGGATTCAGCATAAATCTGGCCGAGTATTAGCTGAGCTATTCTCAGCCAATTTGGCTAGTACCTTACTTGATTCCTCCAGGAATTCTGATGGGATGGAATGGGTTTATATTTTTTTAATATTTACCTTTGGCCATTGAATTATCCCTGTATTTTGTTCTTGTGAGGACCTGTTGTTTATACTGTGTGTGTGTTGTTTTTGCTGAGCTAGATCTTAAAAAAAAACCTAACAAAAACAAATGAAATTGATAATGATGGCAATACCTGCTTTGATTGTCAGCAGCTCTTCAGCCCTTTTGCTTCACCTGCTACTTTATTATTTATCTAGAGATGACAGAGATCAGACTTGGACCTTTCAAATGCAAAATGTAATTTCTGTCTCATAATGCTGATCCCTCCTCCCAGGAGATAACCCAAGAGTTTCTGGCCACCTTTCCCTTTCTTATTGTATGTCTTGTCTTTTCTTATCTTAGGTCTCTTTAATCATTAATAGTTCCTGTTCCTCCTTCTGTGACCCTTAAGGACAAAGGAGAGATGAGGTAAACAAAGACACACAAGGTTCAGAGGGAGAAAGACAGCTAATTGCTACTGATTTCTTGCATCCTTTATATCCTTTAGCCTTTTCTTCATCTCAGTGCCTGACTGCTTTTAGGTGATGAATGTGAGGTGTGGCTAGGCTTCTAACAATGAGGGAATAGAGGCCTATCTTAATTTGAACCTTATTTTTGACTAATTGCTTTGAGATGAAAAAAAAAAAAACCAAGGACTTCTATGATGCCTTAAAGACTGTCAGTTTTATTTTAATATGAGCTTTCATGGACTAGTTTCTTAGATTCATGGAGTATAATCTAGGTTCAGGTATATATACAGGAAAGTAGACAATGGGACTTTCTTCTGAGTAGACCTGCATAGAAATCAGTGCCAAAGACTGCATTTCTGTGGACACTTACCAAAGAATAATCATGCCATGAATCAACTTCCAGATAACCTCACCTGGTTGACGGAAAATCTTCACAAATAATCATGTTTCTTTTTGAATAATCGTGCAATGTTAGGAAAGTGTGAAGGCAAGAGGAGAAGGGACGACAGAGGATGAGATGGTTGGACAGTGTCATTGAAGCAACCAACATGAATCTGACCAAACTCCGGGAGGCAGTGGAAGACAGGAGGGCCTGGCGTGCTCTGGTCCATGGGGTCACGAAGAGTCGGACAAGAATGAACGACGATGAAACCTGAAACTCCAGCATGCAAAGCATATGCTGTTTGAAAGACTTTGGATCCCTGCTTACTGCTTTGTAGGGTACATTTTTAAACATGTAATTGTGACAGAAGTCCACCCTCCCATCTACTGTGTTTCTCCTAGTGTTAATGATGACATTGCAAAAACTTGTACAGTGGTGCCTTGCTTAGCGACGTGAATCCGTTCCAGGAAAAACGTTGCTAAGCAACTTAATCGCTAAGCGATTTTTAAAAGCCCATAGAAACGCATTAAAACATGTTTAATGCATTCCTATGGGCTTAAAAACTGACCTTATGCAAAGATCCTCTATAGGGGCAGACATTTTCCGTGCCTCTAAAGCGAGGCAAAACAGCGGGCGGCCATTTTGTTTTTCCGGCAGCCATTTTGGAACCACCATTCAGCTGTGCAAAAAGGGTCGCTTTGCCATGATCACTTCCTCACAATCATCACAACACGATTTTTCCCCATAGGGGCCATTTCTAGGCTATTTCATCGCTCAACGGAGCGATCACTAAGCGAGGCACCACTGTATTTTTAAAAACCCTGTTTGGATGTGGATTCATGGAAGATGGGAATAGAGCTTTCATGACTAAAAAGCATGTTTTTCCCTTGCCGGATGTTCACAGGCTACAGATCCCATTATTTCTGAACCCTGATCAATATTGGATGGCATGGTAGAAGTTGGAATCCAGCCATGACTGAAGGGCCGCAGTTCCGGGGCCCTAGCCTAGAGGAAAACCAATCCCCCCACAGTTCTGTTTTTACAATACAAAGTTAACAGTACTGCTTACCTTATAGTAAACAAACAGGCAAACATTTATGGCCAGTTTAACCTTTATTCCTTATATCGTACCTGCTTATGAAATGAAGCCGCCACCACATTCATGATTTGAAACAGATTAGCTCCATCAACCAAAGCTTAACAAGGCAGTGCTTTGACTATCACAAGGATGGAGGGCAGATGGAACCTGCAGATTTTTTTGGCCTGCAGCTGTCATAATACCATATGCTCTGCTGGCTAGGGAAGCTTAAAGTTGCAGTCCCAACTGCATCTGGATGGCCACATCAAGTTCCCCACTTGTGGGCTCCCACATCCACTCCCTGAAAGGGGATAGGCTATAATTGCTTAGTTTCTTATGTCTGTTATGAGATTCTTAAAATTGCCCTTCTGCAAGAATGGCATTGTGGGTACCCAGTGCGGTGTAGTGGATAGAGTAATGGAGTAGGACTCAGGAGACCTGGATTTGATTCTGCCATGGAAAACTTACTGGGGTGGTGGTGGAAATGGTAAAACTACTCCTTAAATACCTCACTTACCTTGAAAACTGTATTGGAGTCGCTATAAGTCAGTTCTGACTTCATACCACATAACAACAAAAATGGCACTAACTCTTTAAGTAATCTAGTAACTAAATATTTTACTTGCTGTTTGTAGATCTGTTTGGTAATAAAGCCGTAAGGGGGATGTAGAATGGAAAACATTCCTGTGGTTATACACCTCTTTCTCTCATTGTTCCTATTGTGCACATATTTTGGGACAAACTTGTTTGTGAAATAAAAATGGATCAGTACCTCTAGATGCTGGGTGGACATTACTTGCGTCATTTTTATCACAATTCTAGGGGCTGTCTCCTTAACTGCCAATTAGGGTGGAATCATTTGTCTCTTTCCTGGAAACTCTGGAATAAGTTGCCAATCTTTCCCATTCTAAATGCTTACTCTGTAAGGGACGGTTCAATAGCAGTGTGGGGAATGTGAGGAAGGGCAGATCTTCTGAAGGAGAGAAAGAGATGGCCCTCTAAATGTTGCTAGACTAGAACTGCCATGCTGTCCTGACTAATGAGCATACTGGCTGGGACTGATGAGAACTGGATTCCAAAATCTGAAGACTTGCACATTGCTCAAACCTGAATGAAGCAATTGGCATAGGCTGGCTCAAGAATCCAGCAGCAGCTGATTTTTTTCAATGTCTGAGAAAGGGGAAAAAATTCCCAGGAAAGAGAAGAGTGGGTGCATAGCATTCATTCCTTTTGACCTTCCTGTCAGTTACTGTTTGACCCTCTTCTTCTGAGGTAACAGAGAATTGAATGAATGAACCAATGTCCCTTTCTGGAGTTGTCTTCTTTAAAGCAAACTTCTTGGGTTACTCTGAGTAAGTAAGCCACCACATTCTTCTTATCAAGGAAGTACAGTGCCTTGATAGCTCAGCAGTTACGGTATCTGGCTCCTGTGAGTACAGCCAGCCGGTGTGGCCTTGGGCAAGCAGCACAGTCTCATGTTGTCCCCAGAAGAAGGGAACAGTAAACCACTTCTGAGTATTCTTTACCTGGAAATCCCTGTAAAGGGTCACTGTAAGTCAGAATTGACTGGATAGCATGATCTTCTTTCTGGCCAGAAGGACAAGTTGGTCTAAGGGTAAAACGAATCCCTACAGCCTATTGCTTCAATTAAATATTTAGCCCTTCTTTTCATTATTTGGTTGTTGAAAAATGTGGGAGGGAACACCAGTCCAGTATCTTGGGGGGATTCTCCAAGTATTTTAGTTGGCAGCTCAGATACACAGGGGAGAGAGAGAGAGAGAGAGAGAGAGAGAGAGAGAGAGAGAGAGAGAGAGAGAGAGAGAGAGGAATGGGAAGTTTGCAGTTGAGATCCTGGTGAGACCAGCAAAGAAAGTTACATCTCACATGTGAGAGAATACCTTCTAGGTGCATTTTCTTCTAGAAAGGTATCTCAAAGACGTCAGCCAATCAGTAATCATGGACTTCAATTCTACTGTGAACATTTACTTACTTCGGAACATGAGTGCTTGCTCTATCCACTAACCCACTGAGTCAATTAAAACCATATTAGCCTGTTAAATGCACAGCAGGATTGATGTAATGAGATATTTCCATTTATGTGTTCAATTAATTGTACCAGAAGTAGTACAGGTAGTTTAAAAATCAGGCAGATGAGTGGTTCTTCTTCTAAGATTAAACCTCCTGCCCCATATGTATGCACTAAAATGGAGTATCCACCATTTCTTCTTAAGAATTGTTTTCTTAACCATATGCAGATTTATTCAGTTTAAATCAATTGTGCTGTTTTGGAAAGTCATCATGAGCTTCAGGAATGAGGTTAGTTTGCTTATGACCTTCCAGTAGTCCTTGGACTGCAGCTCCATCAGCATAATTCTAGCGAGCATAGCCAATAATGAAAAACCGTGGGAGTGGCAGTCCGAGTAGACGTTGTCTAGAGGGGCGGGGTAAAAATCGAATAAATAAATAAATTAAATAAATAAATAAATTAACATCTGCAGAGCTAGACTTCTCTATCCATTTTTTTCCTGCCAGAAATGCCCAGCCTCCCATTTGTGGTACAAGCAGTTTATACTGTAAATCCTTTGCATGCACTCTATGTGTCAATGAATGAGCAATATAATAAATCTTAATCTTGAAGGTAGCTGGCTGGAAATCTTAGTGGCTTAGGTATCTGGCTGCGGAGCCAGAGGTTGGGAGATTGATTTGCCATGGTGTCTCTTGTGAGTAGAGCCAGCCTGGGTGGCCTTGGGCGAGCTGCACAGTCCCAGGGCACCCATAGAAGAAGGGAATGACAAACCACTTCTGAGTATTCTCTGCTTGGAAAATCCTGAAAAAGAGTCACCATAACTCAGAACTGACTTGAGGGAACATAGTTATTAATATTATAAACTAAAAAAAGAACAGAGTATAATAACCCAATTACTCTGTACCTCTTTTTCCACTGCCAAATTGTTATAACTAAAAATATCTCACACTCTTGATGGGGAAAGCTGTTCTTCTATGTTTTAACTTGCTATTCCTCATTAGCCAGGTAATTATCTTAATGTGCTAGAAAAATAAAGTAAAAAGCCACAGCTGCTTCAGGTGGAATTGTAATTTAGTGAATTCTAAGGACTTAAATTAGAGCACGTAATTGATTAGCAAAGCTTTAAAAAGGACTGTACCTCCAGTTAAATAACCAACAGCTCTGTACTTCAATATCACCATCTCACCCATGCCATCTACCTGATATCAGATCTATTTGTGGGAAACCGTTGTCTAAGAAACCACTTCCTCCATGCTTCTAAACTAGCACTCAGAGTGCTTTTTGAAAGCATTTGTTCAATTAATCTGGTGTAATTTGCAAATAATGGAATGCAGATTCCACAAGCAACTAAGGAGAATTAAGACCTCAATTCGCAGGGTGGTTGACAGATCTGTTTAACTGTTAATTACACACTTCATTGTGCAATTGACAAATCATTTTAATGCTTTAGACAAAGTGTGTGGTGTTGCAAAAGCATGGCAAAAGAAGGCAAGGTTGTACCAATGTCATAATCCAGTTAGTCATCATCAACGGTAGGATAGCTGGGACAATAACTGTAAATTGCTCAAATCATTAAAAATTTAATCATTAGACCAGTTCAAAGAGGATTGTACTATTTTGTTCATATTTCTCACTGAAAAGGTTGATTAGGACCTGAAAAGCATCAGCTCCTGCTTGTAGTGTCTTCAGTATTGTGTTTGAGATGAGAAGTCTTATGTTGTAGAATAAAAATTAATTAAGGAAACTGGTGTCTATGTTTCCTCAAACTGCAAATCATTGATTACAGAGAAGTGCTTCACAGAAGACAATGGAATAATTGTTAATAATAGTAATGTTATTGTTTTACTACCCTTATATGTCACCTACATACATGAATACACTTATTCGTATTACCTTAATATATCATTTATAGCATGTACGTTTATTCCCTAAAAAGGCTCTAGATCATATCACACTTGAACTCTCATAAGAAGCCAAAATGGATAAACAGAGGCTATTGTACGTATAAAATATTATGAAAAGATAAAAATTACCAGAAAAGACAAAAATGCAAGGGAAGGCAGTAGGAAAAGAAGGCATGTGATGCATTGAACCAATAAAAGAGGCACAGGTCTTTAGTGTATAAAAACTGAGCACGGCTCTTAATGGACCTTTTGGAAGTTATTAAATCTTAGTGTTGCTGCATGTTGGAAATGGCTTGATGGCACAAAACAACATATGCTATCTTTCTTCCATTATAGGTCTCAAAATGGCATACAGAGAAGTCCAAACTTATTTATTGACTCAGAGAACTACCAGAGATTTTTCAGACTAGCCTTCCTAGCTGTGTTGGCTAGGAATGATGGGTGTTGCAATGTCAACCTGGATAAAGGTGACTAAGTTGGGGAAATCTCTTTTAATGTTGTTTCACCATCTGTTTAATTAAAAAAAAACCAAAACAAACCCAAGAGAGAGAACAGTGTTCCTCTTTCTTTTGCCTTCCAAAAGTTTAGAATTTTTATGCCCAGGATACCCTTGCTTAGCATATCAATGGTAAGGGATTTTAGGATTTGCAGTCAAAAACATCTGGGGTCCAAATGCTAAGAAACAACTACTGAGCTAAAATATCTCCAGCTGATAGCAGTTCACTGGTTGACTGAACATCCACAGTGAGAACTCCATTTTGTGGTGGCTCCAGGTGAACAAACTCATCTTTAGAATGGTTGCTGTATTCAATTTCAGATCATGCCCTGGTCTGCTCCTAATTACATCTAATATCAGAGTAACTCTGATAAGAGAATGGTGAATCAATAGTTTCCCTCTATTGAAAACTGGGGATTAGGGCTGAAAAATAAGAGCTTGCCTAGGGTGACCTGCTGAAGTCATGGCAGAAAGGACATTCGAACCAAAGATTCCTGGAGTATATTGCTGAACACTCAAAGTACCTTCCTATCATCTGTGCTCTTCCTTGTTCCTCCTTCCCATGACAAAGGAGATCAAATCACTTGCCCTGATAAGAGAGATGGAATCACTCATAAGGTTGGAGTCAGTGCGAGCACACAAGCTCTTCAGCCTCATAACTATTGACATACAGTCTGTCATTACTATTTGCTACAGTAAGACAGCCCTTTTTTAAAATTATTTTTTAAAATAACATAACAAAAAACTAGACTTTAAACAATACATAAGAAAAACATAAAACATGGAACAGTCATAACTCAAGTTTACAGTGTTACCCACCACCCTCGGGATTCCCCCTCCCCATTTTTAAATATATATATTCTATGTGTGTTTCTTTGGTTATACAATAAAACTATTCCTGTCAGTGAAGAAAAGGGCACAGTTATTACTAACTAGAAGGGCAGGTGAAAATTTCTTTTCCAGAACTCTTGTCTTCTTTTTTAAGTATCTTCTGAGCCTTATTGTTTTCTGCTTCAAATATTTTAATATTTTTTAAAAACAGAGATCTCTGCAGTCTCAGAGGGAAAAAAAAGACACTTCCATCTATAAAAGGAAGTAGGAACCTCAGAGCAATGCAAGAATGCCCACACAGCCATGCTGGCTGGGGAATGCAAAAGCGAATGTTCCCAAGTTTGTGGCATTTCATAAGTGGGTCATCCCTGATGAAAAAGCACCAGGCTGTCTAGCTACCTTTTTACTCTCTGATGGTGACATCAGACTGAGAAGGACCTCCATACAAGTCCTTTATATACTGTACTTTTTTTAAAAAAAAGTAGGCTTGGTGATCTGTAACAGCAAAAATCAGCAGAGTTCAGTGGTACCTTAGGGAGAAATTATTTCATTATTACATGAACTTCTATGGAATGTTGCCTACATAACCAGATACAGTAGGTGAAATACTGTATATCCAGGTTTCAAAGACAGTGGCAAGTTATAACTAAAGAAGGCCCACTAAATCAAAGGCATTTTCAATACACATAGCTGGGGTCTGGGTCACAGACAGCAAGGTCAGAGAGAGATAAAATGCAGAGTACTGACAGTGATAATTACATCATCATTGACAATGCTGCAAATATCCTGTCAATTGGTAAGCCAATTAACACAAGTTGTAGAACAAGATTCAGATCCTTGATGATAGATCAGAACTACAGGGTTTTAAAGGTCAAAAACAGTTCTGTGTTTTGTCTCCAAGGCCTATCTCATGTACTACATGTTATAGTGTTACACAAGAAGCAGCTTTTTTGTCTCCATGAAATAGGCAAAGAGGATGTCATTGGTTCAGCCATTCTGAGGTCATAGCAAGTTTTACAAGCTTTAGGCCAGACAAAACTTGAGAGAACAATTCACCATTGGTTCTTAACCCTGAGGCCCATGAAAAATGAAACAGCTCTGCATTTATCTGCATGACTGAGTTTTGAGTACTACTTATGATGGACAGTGGTTGGTTGATCTCGGAACTTAAAGGACAACTGAATGTGTATGGAATCTGAACCAGAGTTATAAGGAAAATACTAAACACTAGAGGCAGGGGACATCACATCCCAGGGCTGAATGTAGTCCTAATCTAGTCTTCTTTAGTTTCCGAAATGGTCCCACCCCCTTCTGGTGGAGATGGGTTTCTTTTGTGGGTGTCACATTTTATTTTGTAAACTGTTGTGAGTAGTGTGTGTTCATGAATGGTATATAAAGCAAAGGAAAGCAAAGTAAAGCAAAACAAAGCAATAAATAAATTCTGCATAAAGCCATCTTTTGGTAGTTCCCAGGTTTTTCTAATTCCTCTGCCATGATTTGGGCTACTAGCAGTAAGGGTTTTTAGTCAAAATGTCCTGGCATTTTTGGTCTCAGTCTTTTTCCTTCAGCTTCACCCATCCAGTTGCTGATTGAATTTGGCTGTCAAGGTGAAAGAGGTTCCAATTTCCCATCCTTAACTATGCAATCATGTTAAGAGTTGTCTTGGTCCAACACTCCATTTTGAAGGAATTTATATACAGATATGCCTGTTGAGAAATCTGCAACTTTCCACAAGGCAGTGGCTTGCCTCAATGAAAATCTCTTTGTTTCCTCCTGATGGCCTTCTCTCCAAAATCTGTGTCTGGCAGTTGGGTCTCACTGAACTGTTAGACACTGTTTACAGTCTTCCAAAGCGGGTGTTGTTTAAAGAGTCAAAGTACACTATCCAGCAAAATCAATATCCTATTAGGCTAGAAAGAGTTCTGACTATCAAAGACCAATGAACCTAATGGCTAAAAATATAAGTACCTGACCCAGAAGATTAATCACACACTGTCATGTTGAAATTGGTGCAATTCTTCCAATCATTAACGTTTTGCTTGCAAAAATGTGCTTCACTGTTTGTTTTCCTGCTAAATGATAACCATTTTCAAGTTGAATCTCCTGATTAAATGAGTTCAAAAACAAGATGGGATCGGCCGTAAAGGTCATCCATGCCAATTCAAGACCAAATAACCAACTTGTACCCTAAGAAAACAAAATACAAGATTCAAAGAGACCCACAAACTTCCGTAAAGGACTGTATGTTAGGTTGGATGTTCTAGTTTGGCTTGCCCCCAAAGACAAACCCTCATAAAGCCCAGAGAATCCAGTGTCCTTCATACATTACAAAGAAAGCATGCTGGCTAAATGTGGGGACAGAGTTGTGGCTGTGCACATTGATCCAGATATTGAGGGGAAAAAGCTTTATACTTATTCTGCCCCAATGTCTTTGTGTATGTTGAGTCTTGACTATTCATTATACTCCATCACAGCATGGAGAAGTCAGGTCTGGATAGCGTTTCTACTTGTACTCAAATGAATGTAAATAGAATGCTCTACATAAATGGGGACAATGATTAATCATGTCGAGTATTTGGTTGAATATGAGGAGAACTTCAGTTCAGACCTTTATGCTCCACAGGGGAGATTAGGAGAAGAAAGGGAGAAGCCATAGGGATGTCAGAGGCTTCCTGTGGCTAACCTATGTCAGGCCCTCTCCCTGTCTCCACTTTAAACCCTCACACTTTAGAACACTCAAAGTAGTCTATTATCTACCTTGAAAAGATCTGATGAATGAAGATCCAAATTAATGCCTAGTCCAGTTAGAACACTATGTCATCTTCACAAAAATGAATATGCCCACTGTGGTCCATGAGAACAAAATAAAGTCCAAAAGTATAAAATCACAGGTGGATTTTGTATGTCGTTCTGTCTTACCATCAACCTCACCATGATCCTTGTGCAACGGTTTGCTGTCCAGTTTCCATTTCTGCCCATGCTAATTACACTTTGTGTCAGTTTTCTCAGCGGAAATCACGGTTTTAGCAAAGTATTTGGCAGTTCAGGCAGTCCAGGAATAACTCACACATAGTCCAGCAGCATTTCCTTCAGCAAAGTGTATTTACAGCAAATATACAGCAGTCTGGCAGCATAACGAGTAGATGTGATCTTCAAGCAGGTGAAGATACAACTAACTGTACAATCATACATATATACATATACAGAACCAATGAGGTTACACATTACCTCATCCCTGGATTACATCATCTCTGCTGAGTCATGCGGACTCAGTTTCAGCACACCTGATCATTATGGCTTCTCAGTAATACACTCCATTCTGCTCAGGCCTGCAATTTTCCTTGACACCCCTCCAAATTTAAGGTCTGAGCAGAATGTTGAAGATTTAAATAAAGGTTATTTAGTTTTTTAAAGTATAGAGCTGTAGTCAGTGAGATTTAACTCAAAAAGAAGTGGGGGGGGGGAAATGCTGTAAGCCGCCCAGAGACCTTTGGGTAGTGTGGGCGGCATATGAAATAAATAAATAAATAAATAAATAAATAAATGAATGAATGAATGAATGAATGAATGAATGAATGAATAAATAAATAAATAAATAAATAAATAAATAAATAAATAAATAAATAAATAAATAAATAAATAAATAAATGTAAAATAGGGTGTTGGCCTGAGATTAAAATCTTTTCATAACTGTTAAACTGATTTGTGTCAATTCCCATTGAGAATATTACTGTCTGTGGACCTCTGAAGCTTTATTCAATGATAGCCTTTGGGAAGGGGGTGATGCCGAAAGAACAGCCTTCTTGCGTGTGCTCCCCTCCCCGTCTCCTTTCACAGCCTGCCGCATCCATCCATCCGCATCCATCCATCCGTCTTGATGGTCTGTCACTCATTCCCTCCCTCTCTCTTTCCTTTTCCTTTCCTGCTGCTGCTTGTTTCCGCCACCACTGGGGCCAAAGAGCCGCGGCCAACAAGGAACAAGGAACAAACAAAAAGGTAGTTTTTTAGTAGTTGAAAAGAACATGTGTAGCACCAAAGACTAAAATGGAGTAGTTCTGCTTCAGTGTGAGTAGAATTCTGTCTTCAGGCCCTGATGTAGTTTAGTTGTATGTAGGACCTGCCATGTACCACAAAGAGCTCTATCATCCATTACTCCACTACAGTGGACCCTTGACTTACAGACGGCTTGACTTACAGACTTTTTGAGTTACAGACTTCTCTGGCTGCAAAATTTAGGTTTGACTTGCAGCCTGAGAATTGACTTACAGATCAGAAAAAAACCAAAATGGAACAAAAACGGCCTGTTACGGGATTAATCGGTTTTCAATGCACTGTAGGTCAATGGAGACTTGACTTACACACTTTTTGACTTGAGAACTGCCTTCCAATACGGATTAAGTTCTCAAGTCAAGACCCCACTGTATTCCTTTCCATTCCCCAGTATATGACTTCTGAATCATCCATCCCCTTCTACCTAATGGCAGGACCAAATGCAGACTGAAAGAGGAAAAAAAGGAAATTCAGTTTTTAAGCAAGGAACATCTTACTCCAACATGTCCAATTGAAGAAACAGTGGTCTTCTCATCCCTTTCCTATTAGAGGCTGGATGTCATTGTGGCCGTTCTGACCATGCATGCAACAACTCTAAACAATGATATTGTGTTGTATCCAGACCAATAATTGAATATTCGTCCTGCACTGCTTCTTCCATCCATTTTACCTTTTATCTGTATGATCAGCAGTAAGAATCTGTCACAGATTGCTACAAATACCATCTCCATCTGCAGCTCTTGGAAACTTCTGTTTAAAATTTATAAGGGTCCAACCCTTGGATCTCTATTCTTCAGGATCAAGAGAAAGAGGAGAGCTTTTTTTCTTATGTCCAAATGGGAATGCCACTAGTTTGATATTTTCTTGATAAATCAGCAATGCTGATCATATGAGCCCTGTCTTGGTAATTCACCTCTTGTGTGATAAGAGGCAGAATCAGTAGGAAATCAGTATAGTGTCAGGCCTGTGATTATTCTTGTGGATATCCTACATTTGGAGGGGTGGGAGATGGAACTTTGCTAGTGGTAGTCAAGACTGCTTTTGGGATGATGAAAAAGAATGCAAAAGAGAAAATGTAGAGGAGACATATAAACTGTCTGGAAAGCGTTTGAGAATTTTTGTAGTTAAAATATTCCGCTGTGGTCCCTTGTTGACTATTGACACTTTGGAATATACAGTAATACTATGAATTTCTGAAACACTATTGATTTATTCACACGATTATTTTGAAGTTCATGAAATTAATATTCAATGTTTCCCTCCACCACTGTTATTTAATCTCTGCTCACCCATTCCTGAAATAAAGAGACGGACACAGGTATTGGAGTTAACTAGGGCCACACTTTATTGCTTTTAACCTCCAATCACTCCCATCCTGCAGAGGGGCTTGGACGTCATGTGGATCCCTGGGGCAGGCTCTAGGGGTATCTCTTACCCTCCCTCCAATCCTTAGCAGATGAGTCCCAAGCCCCTGGTCAGAGCTGTCCCCTGAACAGCTCATACCCAGCTGGCCACAGACTGGGAAGAAAAACCTCCCTATCTGCCATCCATCCAATTGTCTAGAACTAAGACATGCAATGGATGGGACTGTGCCTTATTCACCCCTCATCCCAGCAAGTGAAACACTAGATCCTGGTTACCATGATGCTGGGTGCAGTAGGACCCCATGTGCTTTTTGGAAACTCACTGAAACTCACCTTCTCTTTTGCACTACCTGACAATTTGGCCTATTTAAATACGACTCAAACCTAGAATAGCCCTCAGAATCCCATGGGTAAACAGTGTGGGATAGGCAAAAATACGTCTGCCCACCTTTTATATGCCAATCAGGTGAGATGGGCCCAAAAAACCTATCCGACCCTGAAGCAACCACCTCAGCCACACTGGACCCAGGGAAGAATAAAGGGCTGGCTGGGGGCAGAAGAATCTTATAATTGCACAAACATCCAGCCCCAGTACAGCCTTGTGGGAAGCACCAATTGGTGCCTCTACCTGTCTATGTCAGATCAGGAGTCATGGGGAAAATAGTTCCAAGCCAACGTATGAATCCACGCTGGCAGAGGTATACATTGCCCACCAGCTCCAGAAATACAAAGATGGAGTCAAGTGTTGGAGTTAACTGGAAACACACTTAACTGATTTTAACCCCTCTGTTGAAGGGTGGGTTGTGGGGGGCATCTTATAAATGGTGTGAGGGATTGGTTAGGGCTGCTGGGCATGTGGGGCATGGAAGGGATGAGGGGAGTGCATAGTGGGATGTTTTTGTCCATGTTGACAAAGGAGTCATCATGTGGCATGGTGTGGGATTTGGAGGGCAGGATCTCCTGTAGGGGAACCATACGGCTGGGAAGAAGGTGTAGTGTGTATGTATGAGAGAGGAGTTGGTGGGTCTAGACATGATGGGTTTTTTGAAAAAGTAATAGTATGTCTGGGTATGTGCATATGAAGAGCAATGATGGGGGATTGTGGGTAGGAGGAGAAGAGACATGTTCTGTTGGTTGCTGAAGGAAGGGAGGTGTGGGGAGGCAGGTCAAAGTAATAGTGGATGAATTCAGATGTAGGGACTGAGTGGGGGTGTGGGAAGATTTGGCTAAGGATTGAGATGAAGACAAAATGTGTGAAGTATATATGGGAGAGAGCAAGTCTGGATTGGACCTTGTGTGCCTCCCAAACATTTACATACCTCTCCTGCCAACAACTTATTTTGTTGTTTAGTCGTTAAGTCATGTTCGAATCCTCGTGACCCCATGGACGAGAGCATGCCAGGCCCTCCTGTCTTCCATTGCCTCCTGGAGTTTGGTCAAATTCATGTTGGTAGCTTCAATCACACTGTCCAACCATCTCATCTTCTGCTGTCCCTTCTCCTCTTGCCTTCACACTTTCCTAACATCAGGTTCTTTTCCAGGGAGTCTTCTCTTCTCATGAGATTGCCAAAGTAGTGGAGCCTCAGCTTCAGGATCTGTCCTTCCAGTGAGCACTCGGGGTTGATTTCCTTCAGAATGGATAGGTTTGTTCCCCTTGCAGTCCAGGGGACTCTCAAGAGTCTCCTCCAGCACTACAATTCAAAAACATCAATTCTTCGGCAGTCAGCCTTCTTTATGGTCCAGCTCTCACTTCCATACATTGCAACTGGAATAACCATAGTTTTGACTATGTGGACCTTTCTTTCTTTTTCTCTTCCTGACTTAGGGCACAATCCTAACTAGCCAGGGTGGCCTTAGGCTGGCTGAACCAGACTCTGACAATTAAGAGGGAGATTCATGTTAAAGGTACAGTGTGCTATTTCCCCCAAATGCAAGTCCTTTCTGCGGCTGCCATGAAACCCATTGCAACACCAGTTTGCACCATAGAAGGCTAAGCCCCTCCTAGTGCATCTGATGCAGTCAGAGTGCCCCCATGACATCTGCCTTTCTCTCATTTAAACATCCACCCATTCCATTGGCTGAGAGAACCACAGGAGGCAGCCAAAGAAAACTTCTGTTGATCTATAGGATGGCCTCACATTACTTCCTCTTCCCCCTGCCGTAGCTCATGATTAGTGGCAAGGTTAGTGACTAGATCTGTGTAAAGTTATACTTCAGGCAAGAATGCTTAGGCTGTACTTTCCAGGGATCCTATAGTCTGTTGTCCATCTGACACAACTCTACACAATTCTACACTACTCTACACAGTTCAAGGCCTGGCCCCCAAAATCATATAAGCCCTACCCCCAAAATAAGCCCTAGTTAAGTGAAACCCCGCCCTCCACCATTGTGCAGCAACCAGAAGAAGATGACGTGACTGTAAGATAAAACATCCCCTGAAAATAAGCCCTAATGTTTTTTTTAAAGCAGAAATTAATATAAGACCCTGCCTTATTTTTGGGGAAACATGGTTTATTCTTCAACATGCACTATGGAAGATGTGACAATAGTTTCGCCAAATGCTACTGATGTTGCCTGTTACTGACAGAAAATTATCTAATGTATTTATTAATTATACTATGATGCTTGTGACATGAAACACCACAACAAAAAAGACCTTCTGAAATTCTAGCCATTACGAGCAAGACCCAACCACCTTCCGGATTTTGTCTTGACCTCTAATGGGCCACTGCCAATTTCCTCTGCCTGCCCTCCTCCTACTTATTTCCCATCATGCTCCAGGCAGTTTTCCCTACCAGAGTGGAGAACATGGGCATGTGTAGCCTTTCTCACATGCTGTTGGGACTACAAACCTGAAGAGGCCACTCAACACAGGAAGCAAGGAGGGATTATGGGATTTCAGTCCAATAACATCTGGAAAGTTATACCTGCCTGATCTCTGAACCAGAATATGGAAAAGTCTCCAGAATCCCCCGGTGAATCAAGCCATACTCTGATTTGACTATGGAGACTGGCAAATAACAAGAACAGTTGCTTCTTACTTGTACATATAGAGGCCAAAACAGGACATCAACTTTCCTTTTTAGATGTATACTGCATCTTGTGTTACATTATACTGTCTTCGATATTTAAAATATCTACTAGTAAAGGTTGTTCAAAATCATATTAGATGAAGCCAATCTAATTGCTTTGCCAATAGTGCCTGTAAATGTAGCAGCATATCACCTTTTAACTCTTAATGAGATCAAAATTAAATTAGCTACTATGTGTTCTTTGGTAGTGCTTATCTCCAGATCTAGATGACTGTTGATCTAAGCAATCAGAGGACTTAACTGTTTACAGCTCAGGCAAGTGTCTGCAAATAGCCTTACTTATGTCATATTAGCACCCTTCGCAAATGGAGAAATAAGAATTAATCATCCTACAGACCTATTTGGGTTCCCCTTTATGCATGTTTGCTGATACATTTGTAATGTTATTATAAAATGAGTCAATGCTGGACATTAATTAGATATGGGAAATGGAGCAGAAAACCCACATTTTAGCTGTTTGAATCAAGAGGAAATGTTCTAATGTTAGATACAGATTTAATGCAAAACTAAATATTTGACTCAACATGGCTTATGCTAGTCAATTAGCCAGTGTTTACCATAGTTTTCAAGATTAGAAGTTTAATGCTTCATTTGATATGGCTTTGCCACTCCTGGACAGAGAATTGATTAATGGTTTGATCTTGCTGTTGGAGTAACTTTTGTGACTGTGTATTGTTAAGAGTGGATGATCACAAATCAGTTCATCATATACATTATCTGTAGTCCTTTTGAGACACACTATGCCCATTTTATAAGACTGATAAACTACCCTGTTTTCCCAAAAATAAGACAGGGTATTATATTAATTTTTGCTCCAAAAAAACATTAGGGCTTATTTTTAAGGGATTTTTTTTCATGTAAAACAATCTACATTTATTCAAATACAGTCATGTCATCTTCTTCTGGTTGCTGCACAATGGTGGGGCTTATTTTAGGGGTAGGGCTTATATTACGAACATCCTGAAAAATCCTACTAGGGCTTATTTTCAGGTTAGGTCTTATTTTAGGGGAAACAGAGCAAGAAGGAGAAAAGTGCAGAAAACTAGGCTAGTAATGCCTTTAGCCCTCTTCCCACAATTTTTTGTTTAATGATTTATCCAGAGAACCATTCCAGGGAGCTCACTTTGCCTACCACTTTATGATATTTCAGTTTAGCCTAATAAAGACATAACCAAACCAAATGGAAACACAAAGTCTTGCCATATTTTAAAGACTTAACACATTTATTTCAGTGTGAACTTTCCTGAATTACATTCCACTTCTTCAGACATCTGGAGCACAATAGTCAAGCTACTAATTTATGCACATATTATATACATGGTTATTGAGTGGAATCAGAGTGGACTAGGAAACAGAAAATGTCTGTGAGCTAATATACAACCACAATGTGTGGAAGCAATTCTGCACTCAAGAACTAGTTAGCTGTTCTGAAGTCAGAGTTTTTGTGAAGAAGAAACATTTCTTGCCTATATATGCTGCCTATACTGTATATATGTAAATCTGTAGGGAAAGCCAGTTTCTTAATACAAATTGGCCAAAATCTTAGTCAGATTCTCGTACAGGGGCACTTTTATAACTTTTCGCACAGGTTTTTCCCCTGTTATACAATCAGTCTCACTACTGAAGTGCAACCTGTTTCACATGGAGTGCTTGCCTGTTCATGTGAAGGAGAGCCTGGGCATGGAGAGATGCTTATGTGCTTGCCCTTAGGTAACCACAGGAAAGAACGGGTTTCTAGGCATAGTATGCTAAGAAGCCTTTGTCTCTATCGGAGTTCCTGCTTGCAAAGTGGAATTTATGAAGGTGCCCCAATTCCATTTCTCAGAGTAGCATTTTAATGAAATGTTTGTATATTTATTGTTCTTAGCTTTAAATATCGTCTTTTAATGATGTTAACCACCATTTTATACTCATCATTTTCAACTTTAAATATTGTCTTTCAATGTTATAAGCCGCCTTGGGTCCTTTTCTAGGAGAAAGGTGGGGTAAAAATATTTTGAATAAATAAAATAAATAAATTCAGCTGCTGTCCTTTCAAATTTCTGTTTAACTTTCCTTTTCCCCTTAGAAAAGACACTTTGTCCTGGGCAAGCTGAAGTAAAATATGCTGCAGCAGACTAAATTGGTTATCTCTTTGAAAACGCTATGTCTTTTTTACTTACAAGAATGGTTTCTGAGTTCATAACCATTTGCAGTTCTCCATTTGAAGTATCAGCTGTTATAACAACAACAACAACAGCTACTACTACTACTACTACTACTACTACTACTACTACTACTACTACTACTACTGCTACTACATGCTGTTAAGTTGATTCTGATTTCTAGCAATACTTTCCAAGGTTTATCTATGTACACAGTACTCTGGAGTGGTCTACCACTCCTTTCTTCTGGGTGCACCCTGAACTGTGCAGCTCGCCCAAGACTACATAGGCTGGCTCACTCTCCAGGGGGCACAACTGGGAATCAAAGTCACAAACTCTGGCACCACAGTCAGATACCTAAACCACCGAGCAATTCAGCCAGTTACGTCAGCTGTTATAGCAGTAGGCACATCTATATCAGTCGAACTAATACAGAACAACTGGCTTTATAATTCCTGTCTTAAATGTCACAGATTTTTTTCAGTCTGGGTTGTTGAAGTCAGGGAAGGTTGTCTTCAAATCAAAATTGTTCCCTGAATCAGCTTGAAGGGGAAATTCTTTTTGGTCTGCATACAGATGAATCCAATTTGTGCATAAGCTGGATTGTATGGAGAGGCAGATGGTCAAATGTTGTCAAGATGGTTCATAGCAACCATGAAATAACTCAACAATTAAAACTGAGCATTATAATAAAAGGCAATGCAATCAACCCCCCGACCAATAATATGAAATAGAACTTAAAATTAATTAAAAATGGAATAATAAGCAGTTGCAGTTGATTCCAGATATTTCCAGATGATGTTTTTACTGCCAAAATTTTAGAAAGTTACTTTTCAAGCTAATTTGTTACACTTATTGTTTGAAGGGGAAACGTCAGTACAATTGATTACAACAGTCACACTATCCATTGAAGGACTCAGTTCTCTTCCCTACAGCCTACCTATAAGCTGAACAACAAAAGAGACACAAGGTCATGACCAGTGACTGAGTGAACTGTTGGGTAGAGGATTACCGTGGAGTGCAGTGGTTCTTAACCTTTTCTTTACCACGGACCCCCAACATCTGCCAACATATTTTGTTGCCGTGGACCACCAAGACTTAACTCGAGATTTAAAATCCTAAAGTGCATCAAATATTTGTTTAAAATTTCTCATGAGGGGTCTCCTCAACAGATATTCCTTGCTATAACAGCTACATTTTTAAAAATGACTGGAAATACTTAATTTTGCTTTGAACAGGATGCACCCTCATCAACTGCATCAGTTCTTTTATGTTTCAAATTCATCCAGCAATCCATTCTGAGGCTCAGCCAAAATGCATTGTTACGAAATTCACTGCAACAATATTGAAAAGTCACTTTACTAGACAATAACCGAATGGTTTTCTTAACAGAAACTATAGAAGAAACATGATCATGAAGTCCGTCTGAACACTCACTCACACTGACACTGATTGACTCCAACTCTCTCTCTTTCTGTGGCTTCTGACTTGAATGCACAGTAGCAAGAAATGTCTTGTGCTGCCTCTCAGCCACCCAGTGTCATTCACTTGCATGCTCTCTTTGTGTGCAGAAATATTAAACACTTATTTTCATAACTGATTTTTACTTTTGTTTGTTTTTAATGAAGGTGGTAGGTTAGAAAAGCCAAGTTTTACACAAATAAGCAAGGGAAATTAAGATTTTGTTTTACGTTTTGTTTTGCTTTCATTCATTCATTCATTCTGTTTTAACTGTAAAAGATCATAACATTTCTTCAAGCCTTTGTGGACCCCCTGTGAGGGCATTGCAGCCCCCTGGGGGTCTGGGGACCACAGGTGAAGAACCTATGATGTAGTGCAGTGGTCCCCAACCGTGGGCCTCCGGATGTTCTTGGCCTACAACTCCCAGAAGCCTTCAGCAACACCTCTGCTGGCCAGGATTTCTGGGAGTTGAAGTCCAAGAACATCTGGAAGCCCAAGGTTGGGGACCACTGATGTAGTGCATTGACTGAGAAACGGACTTCTCTTCCCTGGATAATTGTTGCTTGTTTAGAAGGGATGGGGAATCACTTTTAACTAGTGCTTTTAGGAGCATATGGGAGAACTGGCCATGAACTCTGTCTTTGTTCCTATTGGCAGATCAAGGAGCAAGTAAGTTAAGCTGTGGATTCAGCTTCTGAAATCAGAATGGTTAACAGCGCATATTTTCCCCTCTGGAAAGAAATTATATCCATGCTTCTTAGAAAATGAGAAAACTAGAGGTTTTTTTAAAAAAAGAATTGCACTGAGACAGGAAAGGTAAGAAGAATCCTAGTTGTAGCTAATTAAGGTGGAGCTGCAAGGAGCCATGGCTCCTCCCCCACCCACCCTGAACAAAGGCAAGGTGCCTCCTCTGTCCTTTCCTGGAAGTGACAGCAGGAACTTTTAGGTAGGAAGTGTTACAGAGTTTTGAATGTTTGGCTAAATTCCTTTTTGGTATATAATAGAAGTACTGTATAGAGATTCAGAGAGTAGAAAAACTACAAGTTCCCCTGATAATTCACTCGTTTCTAATTAATTGGCACTTAAGATCTCAATAACTCACTCTGAGACATTTGTAGGAGAAAGAATTAAAAACATTTACATACTTACAGTTTTGAACAGATCAACAGTAAACAACAGACTGCTTTTGGCAGGTAAAGAAAAAAGGGAAGGGAACACTCAGCTGGGAAGCAGGGCTCTCTTTGAAGTCAAAGGCACAAAGGGATGATTGATTACTGCTGGATAGAGTGACAGTCACTCCAGCCCAGAAAAGTCCCTCCTACTCATTAAAACCACAGGCAGCATGCGAGGTTGTTAAAAACTCCAGCAGAAAGTATGTCAACATGGGTCAGATCATGTAAAGGACAGACTAGGAAACCTCAGGAGATCTCTTTCTCTTTCTGTCTCACTTTCTCTCTCCTTTTTGTCCTCTTCCCCTCTCCATGCCAAGACATGCCATTCCCCTGCAACAGCTCCCTTACCCTCCTTCACGTACCTTGTGGACTCTACCAGATCAGTAAAAACAAGTAACTAGAAGAATGAATGATTTACCATAGAATTTTTCTTAACCTGGCAGGTTCCAGTGTCCTGGACAATCAATGAGTCCGTTGTATGATATTAAAAAAAACAGTCTTGTGTAGAAAGTTGGCCAGAAAATAGCAAATATGTGTACACTGAGACAGTTCAGGGCATTTTTACAGTTATCTAATCAGAATGAATTGCAATCATTCAAGCCAAACCTGAACTTTAGCCTCTTGGAAATGCAAGGACAGTTAGACCGCCTCCTCTCTTTGACATAGTTCGATCAATTGCATTCCTCTCAAAAGTGTAAATGGAACTTTTTGTACAGTTTCAAGTACTGTTTAATGTGCAGTGCTGTATAAGATGTGACCAGTAGGAGTTGGTCTGTGCAGAGTTGGTCTGTGCATAAAACTGCCTGTTGAAATTTTAATTTTAAAAAATTTGGAAATGATTCTTTTGCTTCAGTCTGACACCAGTTGCTTGCCATTGCATTTTAAAATAGCAATTATGCATAGCAATGTTAGAAGATGATAGCAACACATTTGGTCTTTTTTGGACATTGGGATATAATTTCTTTTTTACAACAACATGGGTTCTATTCAATTTAAAATGCTGGTCATTACCTTTAAAACCCATATGCAATCCAGGACACAGTTACTGGAAGGGCCACCTTGATCTGTATGAACATTTTGAGCCTTGAAGATCAGCCTTGGAGGTTCTGCCTTTAGAGAAATGCCCTCCAGATGTTCTAGACTTCAGGAGGACCCCTTAGTCTCCAGGACAAGCCATTCCTCCCTGTTCCTAACTCCTAAGAGAGTTTTGAATCCCTGGGAGCCTTTTGCTGCAGAGTTTTGAATTTCTGGTAAACTTCTCTTTTGCTACAGAGTAGAACTATAGAGATCCACAAAGGAGAATAGCTTCAAGTTCCCTGCAGTCTATCCTCTTCTCATTAACTGGCATTTAAAGTCTCAGTAAAAACTCTGCGTGAGTTACTGAGACTTTACTGAACATGATGGGAAAGAAACAGGAGGAGGGCAGACAGAGGAAGTTGGAACTGACCCATTACAGGCTAAGGCAAAATTTGGAAGGTGGTTGGGTCTGGCTCATTATGGCTAGAATTTCAGAAGGTCTTTTTTGTTGTGGTTGTTCATGTCAGAATTATCATAGTATAATTAATAAATATATTAGATAATTTTTTTGTCAGTAATAGGCAACATCAGGAGGAGCTTGTGGCACATCTTCCATAGTGCATGTTGAAGGACATAAGATTAGTGCAGAGATTTGAATTTCTGCTAAAAGTCCTCTTTTCCAATGCAATAGAAGTACAGAGACCCACAACAGAGACAGGTTTTCCAGAATCCATCGGTTTCTCATTAACTGGCACTTAAAGTCTCAATAACTCACTCTGAGACAAAGAATAAAACATGTTTCTTTACATACAATTGCTTGAAATTACAGACTTGTGCATACTGCTTTCTTAACTGCACACATGCTTAGCAACCAATTGAACAGATCAACAGGAAACAAGCAACTGCCACCAACTGATGAAAGAGAGAGATAGAACACTCAACTGAGAGATAGAGCTCTCTTTGGATTTCAAAAACTGGAAGGAACAATTGGTTAGTGCTGGATAGACAATCATTCCAGCCCAAATTCCCTCTCAGTCACTCAAACTACAGGCAGTACGCAAGGTTGTATATAAAACTCCAACACTTTTATGGGTGGGGTGGGGGTAGAAAGAATAGCCAGTGTTTTGTTGCAGCAAAGACAACAAACAGTCTTGCCTCACCTAAAACAAGAATAATCTGGTGCAGGCTTTTGTGAACTCCAGCCCACTTCATCAGGAAAAAGACTGACAGGCTTTGCACAGCACCATGAATGTTGACAACACCAATGGCAGCAGTCAAGATGGTCTATAAAAGTGGTTTCCAACTCTGGGTCCCCAGGTGTTTTTGAACTACAACTTCCAGAAATCCTGGCCAGCATAGCTAGTGGTGAAGGCTTCTGGGAGTTTTAATCCAAGAACACCTGAGGACCCAAGCATGGGAACCACTGGCCTACAGAATACCCTCTTCTGCTCACTACTATTTGTAATTGTTGAAAAACAGCCTTCACAATTGCTTTGTGTTTGGGTGAGAAGTGGTTAACTGGTGAATAAAAGAAGTCAGCTTTTGGGATTTTCCCTTGTGTGGTGTCACTTTATGAATGGTAGTGTGAGCACAAGAGGATATCCTGTGTAGACCATCTTGCCATTGCTGCATTGGTGTTGCCCACATTCAGGCTGCCATTTGCTATGTCAAGCTTGGCAAACCTTTTCCTGCTGGTAACATAGGCAGGATATTGTGCAGCAATATTGGGCCATTGCCTGGCATTTTGAATCGTGGATTCAGAAGGACAATAACCTATGTTCATAAACTAGAGTTTTTTTTGAAGAACTGAATGTACAAGACAGTCCATGGTTGTGGGGAGTGAGAAGGGCAGATGATGTGTCTCCTTGGGTGGCTGAAAGGCTTTCAGTCTGTATAATATGATTTATTATGTTCTTAGTCACACATAGCTTTAAAACCATTTTGTGAGCCTCCCTGTGTCTCTGTATTGGCAGAAAAGCATGAAATAAAAATAAAATAGATGATTATTTTAACAGTGTTCATTTAACAGGCAGCCACTGAGAAATGACAAGGAGTACAGATAAGCAGACTCACATGATATGCAAAGCCTTTTTATACCCCAAATCTAGATCAGAGAGAGAAGATTTAATTTGAATTCCAAGAGTTTTGATTGTAATCAAAACATCCAGAAGGCAAAATGCAAAACAAGAAAGAAAAGAGACAATCAAAATTTCCTAAATAGTGGTCATTTAATAAACAAATGTTGGGTGGTGCCGCAGACATCTCTGAACAGAAGAACTGATTAACACATAAGAGTGAGATATCTTTTGTCTATAATCAGGCCACAGGAGATAACTTCAAATGTCTTGATGAATTCTTGTTGAGTTCCCTTCAGTTGGCATCTGTCTAGGAAGTTCTTTTCCAGCCACCTTGAGGTCAAAGATGAGTGAGATTAAAGTGTTCCTCCACTCCATGTGTTATTCAGCAACGTAAAAAGATTATGCTAAATAGAACATAGTGACAGGAATTGTCATTGTTCTTGAGAACTTTCAGATCACTCTCCCCATGTGGCATGTCGTAATGTCATAGCTCTGGCTTTGAATGAGGTGCAAGGATTGGAGACAGAGAACAATGAGTGTCCTCTAAGAGTGTCTGCTACGTGTCCACTAAGATTCCATATGAATCTTCATATTCCATGAGTGGGTGGCCTCTATACTACTAGGAGAACAACAACATTGGATTTCTGGTCCCAAATCTAAGGCTGGCAGCTTGGAATCTGCACATCTTGAACCAGGCTCTTCACAGATACTCCCTCACAACATTCCATCCAAAATGTTGTGCTCGACAACTCCTGACTAATGGCGGACAGTGTTAGAACAGAGTTCCAACACATGTAGCACAAAATGTGAAACACTGTAAGAGAGGAGAACAGGTAGATATCCCAAGTGTGCTCTGCTCTTTTCTCAGTCTACATGCTGATTGGTACTGCTAGGTTTACTTTATCCTCTTTCTGAATAATTTCCGGTTTCCTATTGCTCCTATGTTTCACTTATAGAAATAGCTGACTATAGATCTGCATCTGCATGCATGGAAGGCAGCATTCCTTACACTCCCTCCCTTCCTTCCCCTTATTATGAGAATCCAGAGACAATTTCTCAATAGGCACAAACTGTGTACTAGGCCAATCCACTCTGAAGGAGTAAAAACCGTATAATGGGACCAAATCTAATAAGAAGGCACTGCAAGAGATAAAAGAATTTGTCTCCAGTCTGGAGGACTGTCCCTTTACAAAGTCACATTCCTCAAATAAGAATGGGTGGGAAGTGGGTGGGTTCAGGCTTAGATAGTCATATAGCTTCTACAAACATACATCATATGCATGCCCATGTTGTCCTGCTTTTAGTTTGACATTACCAATACTTTCTGGTTTGCTCAAAATTGCCCTCATATGCCAACATCCAGGAAATAATTGTTCTTGCCAGTAGTGTAGTGGTAAATTGTGAAGTGCAGATGCTTGTCATTATAGTCCTTGAAATGATGTCCCAAAAGGTAGGTCAGAAATGCTGCCAGCTGTGTTGATCAATGTCAACAAACTAATTCCATCAGTTTACATCTCCTTTAGGAGCAGGCCTTTTGAGAAGCTAATGTGCTGGAACTATACATGCATAGCCAAACAGCTGAAGGGATGCATGCAGCTGTGTTAATCTACTGCAGCCAACATCACAAAGAACCTTGGAATATCTTAAAAATCTAACACAATTTATCTGACATAAAGCAAAGTGTGCTGCTTATACAGTATACTGACCGACAGTGCTTCAAGCACTCTCTGGGCAGGTTACAATTTAATTTGTCAGGCTACACGCTGTCCCCCTACCCCCCCGCCCGTGAACTGACTATTCCGTTTACTGACCTCAGAAGGATGGAAGGCTGAGTCAACCTTGAACCTGAATCCATTGGGATCAAATGCCAGCCGTGAGTGGAGGTGTTGACTGCAGTACTGCAGTTTAACTATTGTGCCACAAGTCTCCTTTTGAGACATAAGCTTTTGTGGACTGCAGTCTGCTTTATAGAAGTCCTCTTTGCAGACCGTTAAGTGGGTTGCAGTCTATAAAAGCTTTTATCAAGCAAAACTTATTATTCAATACCAGGTTGCCCCAAACAACTTTGTGTTGTGACAGATAGTCTGTAACCATATATGCTGGCTGGGATTATCCAAATATTGTGGGGGATGTGTTTTCAGAGGAGGAGGGGGATGTTTCGGGCGAGCAGGGAGCGGTCATTACAATTATGGAAGGCAGGGGGAGATACAGAGTTGGGAGACATCAACAACATTGTGGGAGGAGGGCAGAAAATAGAGTCCTAGTTGCCCCCCCAAAAAACCCCTGTCTCTCAACTCAAATAGCCTGGATAGCTTTAATGGCAAACCCCCTGAGTTAAAGATGCTGTTGCTAAATGCCAGGTCAGTAAAAGGTAAGACAGCTAACGTCCAGGATTTGATCTTGGAATGGACATGCTGACCTGGCTTGCATTACAGGTACCTGGTTGGATGAACCTGGGGGACTTAGTCTTTCTCAGCTTTATCCACCTGGGTTCTCTGCGCAGCAGCAGGCCAGAGCTGGAAAGTAGGGAGGAGGAATGGCCATGGTCTACTGAGGTTCCCTCACCTTGGCCAGCTGCTCTGTTCCACAGATTGCTGGGTTTGAGAACATTTATTTATAAGATTTTTTTAGCCGTGCCATTACCAGTAGTCTCTGCGCGGCGTACAACAATATCAAAACTTTAAAAACATTAAAACCGTTAAAGACAGACATTATAACAATAGCTTACATTAAAAACAATCATTAAAACATTAATATTAATAAAGCCTACTGCTCATACGGCCAGCTAAAGAATACTATTTAATTAAAATGCTGGCTAAACAGAAAGGTCTTTGCCTGACACTGAAAAGGCAAAAAGAGTCAGAGCCAGGCGGCTCTCTATAGGGAGGGTGTTCCAAAGTTGGGGGGCAACAGCCGAGAAGGCCCTATTTCGACATGCCATCCCCCTCAACTCTTTCAGGGATGTCCCTGAGAGTTGGATACCTGGGACTGAACAGGGATTCTGTCGGTGTACTGCGCACCCTGCTGCATGGCCGTCTCCTTGCCTGAGCTGGCCGGCTGATCTCCTCTTGGGTGTGGTGCTACAGTCTCCTCGGCTTGTTGTGCGGGGGGTGGGGTGGGTGGGATGGACTTCAACATTCATGTGAAGACCAGTTTAGTAGGAGTGGCTCGGGACTTCATGTCTACCATGACAACCATGGGGCTGTCCCAACTAGTACCTGGCCTCATTCAGGTGGCAGGGCACACTCTTGACCTGGTTTTCTGTATTGGGCAGGATGGTGGTGATCTGGGTGTGGAGGAGCTCTGGCTAGTTCTGTTCTCTTAGACAAACCACTACCTGGTAAGGTTTAGGCTTATTGGAACTCTGAACTCATGGCTGCAGGGGTGGGGTGGAGCCAGTTAAAATGGTGGCTGATGGATCCGAATGGTTCTCTGATGCCTCTTGGGGATTTTATGCTGTCTTGGCAGGTGATCCTGTCAAGGCCTTGGTGGGTCTCTGGAATGTGGAGGTGGCCAAGGCTAGTGGCATGATTGTGCCTAAGCGTCCCCTCCCATGCAGTGCAGCTAAACTAGGTCCTTGATTTACTAAGGAGCTGGGGATGACGAAGCGAGTGGGATGGAGACTAGAGCCTGTTTACAATCCCTCTGAAAAGTCAGATCCGCAGCTCGGATGTGCTCCTAGATTCAGCCCTGAGCTTGGATGCTCAGGTCTCAGCAGTTCCCATGAGTGCATTTGCAGAGTTGAAACTGGTGTACCAGTTGCTCCTGTTCCTTGAGATGTCCAATCCCTGTGACACATGATTTAGTTACACCCCATTTGGATTACTTTATGTGGGGCTGCCTTTGAAGAGTGTTTGGAAACCTCAGCTGGTTCAAAATGCTGCTACCCGACTGCTGACTGGCGCTGGTTCCAGGGAGCATACAAATCCCTCATTACAACAGGTTCACTGGCAGCCAGCCTGTTTCTAGGCCGAATTCAGCATGCTGGTTATTACCTATAAAGCCCAATATGGCTTGGATTTGGGCTGTTTGAAGGATTGTAGCACCCCTTGTGAACTGTCTTGGCTTCTAATATCTTCCAGAGAGATCTTTCTCTCAGTTCCACTATCTTCCAAAGTTCATTTGGTGAGGACATGAGAGAGGGCCTCCTCAGGGGCTGCTCCCAGGCTTTGGAATGTGCTGCCCCAAGAAGCCAGGTTGGCTGTCAGGCAAAGACCTTCCTCTTCAGCCGGTAAGTTTTATTAGGAATGGTGATTTTTTGACAGTTTTTTAATTGTTTTTAAACTTAATTTTTAATCTTACTATATGTTTGTTTTTTAGATATTGTATATTGTGTTTTTAAATCTGTTGTTCTATTTGGAGAGAGAGGCAGTGTATATTATTATTATTATTATTATTATTATTATTATTATTATTATTATTATTATTATTATTATTATTATTATTATTATTATTATTATTATTATTATTATTATTATTACTACTACTACTACTACTACTACTACTACTACTAATAATAATAATAATAATAATAATAATAATAATAATAATAATAAACTTTACTAGCTACTTTAAAGTTTACAGCTAAGAGCTAAAGGAGACACTGTAGATAACCTCTCATAAGGAGACAGGATTCCTTAAGTGCTGATTGAGTGTGATTTTGTTGCAACATAAGCTTTTCCCACTCCCTGTTTGCAAACTTCTTTGCTTTGTTTTCTGATTGGTCTTCAGGAGATGAGCATGTTCTTTCTTTGCAAGTCTGATTTCTCAAACTTAAAAGTCTACCTGGCCCTGCAAATCCTATGCCATGGATATTTAAAACAATTCCTTTCCCTGCAATATCTCCCCCTTAAGTTTTTCATGCCATTCTGCGTATACGCATCTCCAGCCATGAAGCCTGGTCAGAAATGACTTCTGACTTGGATTTGCAACATAACTGCTGGACAGAGATAATTTTAAAAATAATAATAACGAGGCTTAAAAGGGGCCCATTATCATGTCTGTGAACAGGCATTAATGACAGTCAATTGCCCTGTTCAGAGGAATCAGTGTGTTGTTGACCAAGCTAATGCAGTGTTCAAGAAGAGAGACTGATTTCTTTAAGTGGGGGAAGTCAAGGCTAATATAGAAGATGAATAGTAGACATTCCTTTGCCAAGCACCTAGTAAGTCTGCTCCGGTACGCTCTCCACCTAAGTGGTGTACTTTGAATGCTTACTGTGCAGAAAGCTCTGAGACTGTTCAAAAAAAGGAGAGGAACTAAGTGACACAATATATTATATGCTGGAACGACACTCATGACTTTTGTGTGTTTGACTTCTCGGGTGGTAGTTCTGCTTTTTAAAGGATATGCAAGTCAATTGTGGGCTCTGTTATTAGTTTCATTTAGCTGCACAGGCTGTTGACTTTTGAAATAAAAGGGAGAAAAAAGAGGAAATGTTTGAAAAGAGTTAGAAGAGAGTTCTTACTGTTTCATACTATTCTAACAGTCTTTTCTATATAGTACATATATTTCATTTATTACAGATTTCATTTATTATTATTATTATTATTATTATTATTATTATTATTATTATTATTATTATTATTATTATTATTATTATTATTATTATTATTATTATTATTATTATTATTATTATTATTATTATTGATACCATCCTTCTTTTCATAAGCTTGAGGCAGCACACATGAATCCTATGAGGTAGGTCACAATGAGAGACTGTGACCGGGTCCAGTGTTACCCAGTGAGTTTCACGGCTGATGGAGGATATGAACTCATTTCTCCCAAATCTTGGTTTGAGATTCTAGTCCTTATATCACACGGGCTTTCTTTTCATATGACTGTTCCTCTTGTATGATCACTTACAGCAAACTTCCCCAACTTGCTTCCTTCCCTGATGAGTTGGGCCATCATCCCCATCCAACCCAGGGGATTTATTAGAAAGCAGGCTGATCCTGTGGGGCATGGAGTGAAGTTTCTGGTCCTGATCAAAGGAGTAGAAGCCAGTTATGTGGTCTTCCCCAACTCATTCTAGTCACAGGAACAATCACCCCCGTGCAGATGACTTCCACTCCCTTAGTGCCACCCAGCAAAGCACTTCCAATACAATCTGACACGGCTTCACACAGGCGTGTCCAGGTCACAATGTGCCTTTTAGTGAACACGTGTCTCTGCCTAGTGGGGAACACACATGCTTCATGCATCTGAAGAAACCATTGACCATTGGCTCATTTTGAAGGAGCCACAAGATTCTTTGTTGTTTTCCACCTGACATCCTTTAACTGGAGATGAAACAGATAGGACCTGGAGCCTTATCTGCATGCAAAGCATGTGGTTTACCACCAACCTATAGCTAGGTGACAGAGACAGCAACCTCAACCATCAGGAACACAATGGGAGGCTGAGAGGCCCTCTGTGCACTTCCTTCACCGAAAACCGCAGGGCTTTTATCGTCAACGATAGGAAGGCCCTTTCTGCAACTCACCCAGGTGGTGTTTTCTTTGCAGCGCTCCAGCACTGGAGTTGTTTCCTTAGGCATGTCCTGACGCAGAGGGCACTTCACCCTTCACAGACCTGCATGGGATGAGTACTCTTCTCTTTGCCCGTATGGCGTCTGCTAAGCAGTGTTGCCTTTGCAGCTGAAAAAAGCAAGAAGTAATTCACGGTCAAGATAAAATGCTTAAAAGCATTTTAGGAGAGTAATCTTTCTGCCCAGTCTTTCAGTGGTACTCATATTAAGGATACTGAGTGAATTGAATGATCTCCAATATCAATCTGGGATTTTCCATGCCCTAAAATGGTGTCATTTGAGAGGTACATTTTCATACTAAGTTAGAATCTATTCAATAGATGGTAAACATGTTTATTTGAAATTAGCCTTCTCTCACCCCTCCTCTGCCCATTCTTTGTAATGAACTGAATCTTACTGCAAGTGAGTAAGTGCTGTTGTATTATGGATGGGGAAAGCCCGTGAATTAGCTCATCAACATTTCCTATGCCAATAAAAACAAGCTTGGAATCTTTTAGTAATAACTTGATTGTGATGAATTCTCTCCAAGGAAAATTGCTCTATAATAAGGAAAGAGTAAGCGGATGTTTTTCTTTGCTGTTGTTACATGCTGTCAAGCTGTTTTTCACTTATGCAACTACATGAGTTAATAACCTCTTAAAGATCTTATCATTAATGGTCCTGCACAGATCTCACAAACTAAAAATCATGGTTCTTTTCACTGAGTCAATCAACCTCATGTTAAGTTTTCCTACTGCCTTCCATTTTTTTCTAGCATTAAGGTCTTTTCCAAAGAGTCTTGTCTTCACATAATAACCCAAATCCTGTCGTTTAGTGTAATAAATTGCAGTACAGTTAGGTCCATTGTATCAATTGGGATTTTCCTAAGGCAACTCCTCTATAAGTTCTACTTATTCAAACAGACCTACTCTGACTGTGGCTTAGTATGCTAAAGCAAGTTGCAATTAGAATAGGCCTACAGTATTTGAATCAACTAAGCATATGAAGGAGTTGACTCACCAAATCATCATTGATTTAATAGGCCTACTGGATTGGAATTTACTATACAGTACTAAACAACAGGTTTTTGGTCAGTATGTCTAAAGTACTATGGCTTCAGTTTACTTATTTTGGTTGCTAATGACAGTTCAAGCTTGATTTGTTTCAGAACCCTCTTACAGTATTTGCCTTTCTGGTGAGCCATGGTATCTAGACAGAATCCTGATGACTTCATTCTGTACCTAACTGAAGTTTCTGGACTCTGTAATTGCAGACCAATATGAAATGTTTTATAGTATTCTGAAAGAGCAAGAATGACTGAAATCAAGATATGACATTCAGAAAAGGTTGCAGTTTGATATCCAAATGAAGCTGATAAAAGGCACTCCTTGGAACATACATAACAGGTTCTGGACACATATACCCTTCAGATAGCAGACCATTATCGCCTTATCTCTGTGTGGACCATTAAATCTCCTAATCAACTGTGTGCTAAATCCAATGATTAGTCCCAACTGGAGTTTTGCCTAAAAGCAAGTGAATGACCATTGTTAAATCAAGACATTACACAAGTCCCATTGAATCACTGGCTCTGCCCTCTTTGGGAACGGCCATTTCAATATAGATTCCATCATTTCAATATAGATTCCATAGTGCTTGGATTAAGCTTCAGTTTATTCATCCTCATTTACTCATCCACAGCAATGTGTTTGTACAATGAAGAAATACATTAATACAACTCTTGAATATCATCACACACCATATATGAGCTAAGAAGTGCATCTTTTCATGATATTATATAATTATATGAAAGCAGGGACAGATAAGTGTGTAGCCTTATCTCGCTCATTGTCTGAGGTAAGGACACACAATATCCAAAAGTTTTTGGGCTGCCCACATGTATCCCTGGGCATTAGGGGCTGGACCCACATCAATGACCCCCATCCATTTTTCGCTGACAAAAATAAAGACTTTTTAACAATAGAACAAAAATCTCTTGCATCCTCTAGTGGCCAAACAAAAATTGAGTTTTGGGGGCCCCCAGGGTGGGGTGACCCCCCCTCAAAATGTGGCACATTTTACCTTCAACAAAGTATGGACCCGTTTTGCCTACTTCCTGCCAGAAGCTATGACCGTGAGAGCAGTCATCCAAAAAAGTGGCATTTTGAGCATTGTATGGGGTGTGCCTGTTGGTGTACTTGTGCAATCTCCCATTTTTAAACAGATTTTTCAAAACTGTAGTAAATTTCTAGCCGCTCTGCAGTCTTTTTAAATAGAAAGGGAACCAACACACTTTCTGAAATTAAGAGATACGCCACTCTTTACATGCAAGAACCATCAGTAGCACAGGCATAAATTTCAATTCAAACTGGGGGTAGCAGAAAGATTTGGATATCCCGGACAACCCAGATAATGTGGTTGCTGACCTTGAGCCAGACATCCTGGAGAGTGAAGTCAAGTGGGCCTTAGAAAGCATGGCTAACAACAAGGCCAACAAGGAGGTGATGGAATTCCAGTTGAACTATTTAAAATCTTAAACGATGATGCTGTTAAGGTGCTAGATTCAATATGCCAGCAAGTTTGGAAAACTCAACAGTGGCCAGAGGACTGGAGAAGATCAGTCTACATCCCAATCCCAAAGAAGGGCAGTGCCAAAGAATGCTCCAACTACTGTACAGTCGCACTCATTTCACACGCTAGCAAGATTATGCTCAAAATCCTCCAAAGTAGGCTTCAGCAGTATGTGGACCGAGAACTGGATTTCGAAGGGGCAGAAGAACTAGCGACCAAATTGCTAACATGTGCTGGATTATGGAGAAAGCCAGACAGTTCCAGAAAAACATCTACTTCTGCTTCATTGACTATGCAAAAGCCTTTGACTGTGTGGACCACGGCAAACTATGGCAAGTCCTTAAAGAAATGGGAGTGTCTGACCACCTTATCTATCTCCTGAGAAACCTATATGTGGGACAGGAAGCAACAGTTAGAACTGGATATGGAACAACTGATTGGTTCAAAATTGGGAAAGGAGTACGACAAGGCTGTATATTGTCCCCGGTTTATTTAACTTATATGCAGAATACATCATGCAGAAGGCTGGACTGGAGGAATCCCAAACCGGAATTAAGATTGCTGGAAGAAATATCAACAACCTCCGATATGCAGATGATACAACTCTGATGGCAGAAAGTGAGGAGGAATTAAGGAATCTTGTAATGAGGGTGAAAGAGGAGAGTGCAAAAAAGGGTCTGAAGCTCAACATCAAAAAAACTAAGATAATGGCCACTGGTCCCATCACCTCCTGGCAAATAGAAGGGGAAGATATGGAGGCAGTGACAGATTTTACTTTCTTGGGCTCCATGATAACTGCAGATGGAGACAGCAGCCCCGAAATTAAAAGACACTTGCTTCTTGGGAGGAAAGCGATGACAAACCTTGACAGCACCTTAAAAAGCAGAGACATCACCATGCCAACAAAAGTCCGCATAGTCAAAGCTATCGTTTTTCCTGTAGTGACGTATGGAAGTCAGAGCTGGACCGCCGAAGAATTGATGCTTTTGAACTGTGGTGCTGGAGGAGGATCTTGAGAGTCCCCTGGACTGCAAGGAGAACAAACCTATTCATTCTAAAGGAAATCAACCCTGAGTGCTCACTGGAAGGACAGATCCTGAAGCTGAGGCTCCAGTACGTTGGCCATCTCATGAGAAGGGAAGAATCCTTGGAAAAGACCTTGATGTTGGGAAAGTGTGAAGGCAAGAGGAGAAGGGGACAACAGAGGATGAGATGGTTGGACAGTGTCATCGAAGCAACCAATATGAATTTGACCCAACTCCAGGAGGCAGTGGAAGATAGGAGGGCCTGGCGTGCTCTGGTCCATGGGGTCACGAAGAGTCGGACACGACTGAACGACTAAACGACGACGACATGCAAGAACCAGCACTAGCACAGGCATAAATTCCAATTCAAACTGGGGGCAGCAGAGAGGGTGATGGGGCAGTGGGGCCTACTCCACCCCTTCTGCTGGAAACTAGCTTTGTTGGCCAACTTTTCTCCTTCCTCAGACATCTATCAGCTGCCACTCCACCAGGCAGTGACAGAGATGGGATAGCAACATCAACGCCCACCATTCAATCCTCTGAGAGACCAAAGCCCTTTGGCGTTTCTTTCCCTTGTAAGCCATTTCTATTTAAGCTGGTCATGATGACAAGAACTTGATAACTTAAAGAAACAGGGCCTGCGTTTTCTTGTTTTCTTCCTCTCTCCCCATCCCCTTTTCACTCTATGTCGTATCTTTTCACCTGGAAAATAACTGGCAGGAGCAGTCTAATTTCTCATTAGTTTTGATGATGTTATGCAGGGGACTCTGGGAATGTTTTAGGCTGAAGGAACCAGGCAAAAAGGCTTTGAAGGCATACGTTTACCACGAGCATACAATTCCACAGGGAGTTGCTTACCATGCTTCAGAGCAGAATAACTTCCACTTTTCTTAAATGCTGGTAATATGCGCTCCCTGTCTGTCTTTTGCAATCGCCACGTGAAAGAGAAAAGGTCATTTATTTTGAGCAAAAAGAGTTCCCTTTTAGTTCTGTGGCAATTGATGTCCTCCATGCCTTTTTCTTTCTTTCTTTCTTTTTTCTCCCCCAGCCCATGGAAAGTGTTATCTCAGCACTTATGTGCAGGAAGTTCTCTTTATCACTTCCTCTCAGTTGCAGTTTGCCCAGGACTTAACTACGAGATCAGATTGCATCAAAATGTGGGCCTTTGTGTGCTCAGCTCATCAAAGGAGTGAACTCCCCTGTGCTTGGTATCACTTCACTACATATGCAGCCCATGTAGCAAAACAAAATATATCTAAACAGGACAGGCCTATTTCTGTTGTTTGGTCAGCACAGCGAGCCCAGGAGAATGGGGCGGGCTGTCAATGAGTAGAGCTGCAAGTATCTGTGCTGTTTCACTTCTTGTTTTCAACATTTGTCTCCCCTATTTTCTCTCTCTTGTTTTTAAAAGGAAAGCAATATGGTTTTCATGATTTTACTACACAAACCTGAGTGCTTAAACTATATGGCTTAAAATGAAATAGGGTTTTGCTTTGAATAGGCTTACTGCTGCCACCTCTTCTTTTACTGAAAATAGAAACACTCTCGTTTGATTCTGAATATTAGCTGATTTGAGAAAACCCAGAAGTGTCTGTTTATCTTTAACTCAACTATCAACTAAGCGTGACCTGCATGTTCAACAGCAGAGCAAGATGTGGTAAGCAATGCACAGGGAGGTTTAGAAAACTATGTTTGTGGTTGTTTCTATTTTCTGACCCTTCTATCAGAGAACTTCTCTCTTCCTATTGCAGGCTTGCATTGCCAGATGTTAGCTTATATTGCCAGCCACAGGAAACCCATTCAATTGTGTACTGGAGCAATACTTCTGCTTCAAGTGAGAAGGGTGGGGCTTCCCCCTCTACTGATTCTGTCTTTTTGGTGGAGTGGTTACAGCCTCAGGAGTCTTGCTCTTAGCTCTTTCTTGAAAAATAATGTCTCAGGTACTCAAGACAGTTGGCTGACGATGACAAGAGTAATCTCAAGACCTCACGGTCTACACATGATTGACTTTTGTAAAATGACAAATTCTAACAGCACACCTTCTTCTGCCCCAAGTGCTCCTTTTTTTTTTTTACATGTGTGATGCCAACAATACAGCTTTGAACAAGGGTGCACATGGAAGCAGAACAGCTTCTTCCATGGAACTCTGGTTCTTCAGAAATGCGCACATAGGGCTTAACAACAGATGAAGAACTGTGCTGGAACAGACCAACGGCCTACCACAAAAACACCTCTCTAGTCTATTATTCAGTTCCCATAGGGGTCAATCAAATGTCTGTGGGAAGCAGGGATGTTGGCAAGTCTTGGAGTCTGAGTCTGCATATTTCCGACCAGGTCCAGAGTACCAAAGGAGGGATGTGGTGGCACTGTGTGTTAAACCACAGAAGCCTCTGTGCTGCAGGGTCAGAAGACCAGCAGTCGTAAGATTGAATCCACGCCACAGAGTGAGCTCCCGTCACTTGTCCCAGCTCCTGCCAACCTAGCAGTTCGAAAGCATGTAAATGCAAGAAGATAAATAGGTACCACCTTGGTGGGAAGGTAATGGCATTCTGTGTCTAGTTGCACTGGCCACGTGACCACGGAAACTGTCTTCAGACAAACGCTGGCTCTATGGCTTGGAAACAGGGATGAGCACCGCCCCCTAGAGTCGGACACGACTGGACTAAATGTCAAGGGGAACCTTTACCTTTACCAGAGTCCCAAGCCCCAAGTCTGAATCCCTATTAAAAACAAGCTTTATTTCCCCCTGAAAAAAGGAGGATGTGGGTGGGTTCCGAGTTGTGAGTCAAGTTTGAACCATTGAAAAAAAAACCCTCAAGTTGAGTCTGAGTCAACTCGAAAACCTGACAAGCAAGTCCTGTGAATCAAGTCCCCATGCCTGGTGGGAAGCTCATTAGAAGGACACGAGCACAATTGCTCTCATATTTAATGTGCATATGGCTATTGTATCAAAATAAAAAGCATGGATGGTCTCACCATCCATTCATCTACCCATTTCCTTCCTATTGATCTCATTGGTGGCCAACACTATCTTTTGTGATAGGGAATTCCATAAATGAACTATGCACTGCATGATGAAGGGCTTCTTTTTGTGGGCCCTCGTATCTCCCAACATTCAGCTTCAGTGGATAACCCCAGCTTCTCCTATTATCTGAGACAGAAATGGTGGTGGGGGAAAAGGGTTCTTGTCGGTTTGAAAATGTCCTGACATCAACATTTTCTTGTATATGGAAAACTAGTATGTCTGGGAGGAAGTGGAGTCTGCAGTTTTAGACGTAGTTTTAGAAGAAGTAGTCGTGCTGTTCTGTACTAGTATATCAGGCCAAACCAAAAGAAAATAAAAAATAAAGAAGACGAAAACATTGTGGCACTTTAAAGACTATATTTCAATGTGAGCTTTTGTGGACAAGTCCCCTTCTTCAAACAGCCCATTCCTCCATTCCAGCAGCTACTGCCACTTCTGTGTGTTTTCCTACTCCCTCCCTTTCAAACTCTTATAGAGGCAACAAGGTTTTTAATTGGGATAAGGTGTTTGGAAATCACATGACTGAAGACACTCAAGATATCTGTGCTAAAGGGATGAATTGAAAAGGTTTGTGAACTTAAGGGGAAGACAAAAGAATCTCAGGTCAAATATAGTCATGAGAGGGTTTCCCATTTTAATGGTATGCTGACTCCTCGAGACATACCTAAGAATCTGACCGGAAAAGATCACTATTTTAAAAAGACACACTGACACCCCCGACACCCCCCAAGATTCATGCCTGGACCAATTTGCCAGAGAGTGGAAACTGATTGCATTGTTATCATAGCACACTCCCCCCCCCAACAGGAACCTAGCTTTAATCTGTTTTCTAAAGGAAATCAAAACCACCCTACTATGTGGTTCCTGCAAGTTGTACTCACTTTTCCCATTTCCCATTTTGAAAAAAAATTGTGGTTTTGAATGTTAAATATTTCAGAATAAGGAGCCTTTAGACCTATTTTTTAAAGGAACTGCTGTTCTTGATGGCTTCCAGAATTCACTGTTTTTTTTTTAATGAAGAAAACCATTTTTGTGGGAAGTAGGGGAAAAGTCTGAAGGGGCCAGAGACTGCCTTGTGGTCCTCACATAGGACACAGTACTTTGCCCACCCGGTAGTAGATCTACCTAAGATTCTTGTTCATAGGCTAGCCCATGATCCACATTTCTCCTCTAATCGTCTAACTTTACCAGCAGGTTAGTAAAAGGAATAGGAAAAATCAGAATTGAAAGACAGGGAAGAAAAAGAAAAAAATAGTAAAAGGAGGAGGCAAAAAAGTAGCCAGGAGGAGGACGTGGTGGAGGTAGCAAAAGGATCAACAGTAGGGAAGAAAGACCAGAAGTAATAGAAGAATTAAAAGGGAAGGGAGAGAAAAACTCAGGGCTTGGCTATATGGGTCCTTTGGGAGTTGGCTGTATCAGCTAAAAAGGATTGCTTAGAGTTGGTTAGAGGTGTGATGTGCCATTTAGTGTGATCCTAATAGCATATTAGAGCTCAAGTGATCCTATGTGTTCTGGCTCCTCCCAGTCTGAATTTCCAATATTGTGAAGTGGCTTAATAAGCAAGCCACTTCAAGATACAGTGGACCCTCGACTTACGGATTTAATCCGTATTGGAATGGTGGCTGCAAGTCGAAAAGTCTGTAGGTCAAGGCTCCATTGACCTACAATGCATTGGAAACCAATTAATCCGTAACCGGCCATTTTTGTTCCGTTTTGGGTTTTTTTTCCGGTCCGTATGTCAATTCTTTAGCTGCAAGTCAAACTTAAATTTTGTGGCCAGAGAAGTCTGTAACTCGAAAAGTCTGTTAGTGGAGCCGTCTGTAAGTCAAGGGTCAACTGTATCAGCATATTAAACATTTCCTCTGCTCCTTAGCAGAGGGGCAAGGGAAGTGCCCTTTTTAGACAGCAGTAAACATGAGTTATATAAAATTAATTAATTTTTTTCCTTTTTTGAAAGGCCAGTCGAGAACCTACCCTCAATCAAATCCACGGATTTGGTTTCAGGCAGTTTCTCAACCAATCCTTTATGACAAAGAAAATATATTTTAATTTTTATATACAGTAAGTGAAATAGTGTATTAGCAATAATATACTACAGTCTATTTTTCCCCACTTCACCTGCATCTCTGCTGAGGAGCGGAGAAATTGCTCAATTTGCCTATATCCTGAGGTGGCTTGCTTATTAAGCCACTTCACATTATTAAATGTTTAAACCAATAGGAGCCTTGAAAACCAGAAGGATCTCTTTTGGTCTGTTCCCAACAATCACATGCACTGGAAATGGAGCAAACCAGAGCAATCCTACCTACACCAAAACAGTAAGAGCCCCTAACAGCGGCTAAGAAAGGTGCTGGTAGGACTGCTCTGGAGTTCATTTGATTCACTCAAGTTATTACATTGTGTGATTGCTGGGGAGAAAAGTGAACCAAACCATTCCCAGTGTGCTAAATGCCTGTCTGATCACACTTTCAGAAGTTAGTGTAAGTGGAGAAAAATAAATGGAAAGAAACAAAAACTACAGCACAGAAATCAGAAACCAGTGAAGAAGGATGATATGAAATGTTCATTTAAAGATAGATACTTGTTGGTTCCTTCTTCCCTTTCAGGCTACTTCCTCATTGGACATGGTTGCTACTATTTCCTCTTGTCTGGAAGTCCAACATGACTGAGCTGAAGAATTGCAATGCCTACTTGTGTTAAGCCTGCACAAAGCTGGATGGCTCATCAGCAAATGACAGCCAACCTGATTGGCTGTAGGCATCATTGATCTCTGCCCTACTGGGGGAGAAAGCTGAAGAGGGCTTTTTTTTTCAGAGAAAGGCATGACTATAGGAAAGTGGGGATACTGTCAACTTCAGGAGCTATAACTCCTGAAGCACTCTTAGAAGAGAAAGAGGGTCTTTGGCTTGAAGGCAATGCCAGTACTGAAACCATGCATATCTGGCTTGCTGAACTGGGGAGAATGGGGGCAAGTAATTGATGAGAATTTCAGACATGAATAATTGGTTGTCAGGAGAATGTAAGAGAAGGAGTGGCTGGGAATGAGTGAATGGCATGCTATACAGACCCACTTCTTTCTTCATAACTTGGGTAGATGACTGCAAGCGTCTTGCTGCGGATGCTTGCTCCTCACCTCTGTCCTCCCCGGTTGGGATGTGTGACCTGTGGATGATCACAGGGAAGCATCAATCTTGATCAGGGCTTGTTGTGGCAGGTTTGACATCCTTCCTGCACCAGCAATCCTAAACGAGCCAGGATTGCTGCCTTCATGCCACTGAGTCCAGTGGGGAAGCAACAGTTCCAGTCACAGCCATTGATTTGTTTGTGTCTCTGTCTGATTGTTACACTGAAACCCCATCTCAGTTCCAATGAGCTCAGAGCACTCTGCATTAGTCCTCCTCCCTATTTTATTCACATGACAACTCTGTCAAAGCTGAGAGTGTGTGACTGGCCCATGGTCTCCCACTGGGTTTCCATGGCCAACTGAGGATTCAAACCCAGACCTTCCAAGTCTAATCCCTACACTGCCCTGACTTTCTGGCTGGAAAGGTGACCCCCCCCTCTACAACTTCTGAAGCAGCTTCCCAGGATTGCTTGGATGAAGGTAAGTTTAAAACTGTCCTTTGTGTGTATCCACCTTTCACTTGAAGCAGCTCTCAGAATCTGAAAAGGATGGGCATAATTACCCAGTGCATAGAACTAGTGAATTAGGCATTAATAAGAAATTATCACATGTAACCTGAAACACCAGACAGAAGAGGAAAAGGATATGGCATCCATCTATCCTTCCCATGGTTTGGAAGATTCCATGTGCAAATAAAGGTTGACATTGGGCAAGCTTTCAAAGGAGCCCTCTCCTACATGTGGAGTGGTAGGGAAGAAGTCAGACTGAGTGTGATAGGTAGAGAAACCGAAATGGCAAGTTGCAGTAACTTCCTGCCAAAGACCTCAGAGAGAAGTTTTAGAGTGATTATGGTTTGTTGTTGTACACCAAGTGTGATAGAAACCACACGGCTCTAAGGTCTATCCACAAAGTGCTTCCTTTCACAGTTTGGTAAATGTGGCCTTTCTATCTACAAAAGCTGTGATACCCCCTCATATATTGCTGTCCCCCAAGGCCATTGAACCCTTTCCTTCTTGTTGTGCCACAACTACTGACAACAAGTTATAGTTATAATTAGGCACCCTTTATTTATTTATTTATTCAATTTTACCCCACCCCTCTAGACGTCTACTCAGGGCGGCTTCAGTCTCAAAAGACTATGATATCATGCTCTGCAAGGAGGACTTGGAACAGCGTCTAGTGTGGCTGAGAAGGCCAATTCGAGAGTGACAATCCCTTCCACACTGAAGGCAAATCCAATCTGTCCCCTGTCCAGCTCCCTGATTTTGCTGCTTTTGTGACTTCCTCTTTGCCTCGGCCTGCTGGACAAGGGTCTCTTCAAAATGGGAGAGGCCATGACGCAACGCCTGACAACAAGCTAGAGAATCACTTTTATAATATGGCTTTCAGAACTGCATTCCAATAACTATTGTGTTGATCATTCTTTTACCTACCCCTCCACATCTGATTTTTTTACACAACAGATTTGACAAAGAGAAAGAAAGAGAGGGAGGGAGGGAGGGAGGGAGACTTGTCAGGATTATTGTTGTTATGCTTTCATAACTGGTAATTTGTGGAGCATTCTGATTTCATGTTTTCATACTATTGCTAACAAGATTGTCCTCCTAATCTAATATTCTAAATCCTCATGTAGAATCAGTAGAATGACAAAAAGAAGTCGTTCCCTATAGATTATGAGCATTAGCTTTTCATTCATTGTAGTCCTCCTATATAATTTTCACCTTTTCCTTGCAAGTTCTTCAGTTTTCTTAACCTCTCATCTCTCTGCTCATCTGGGTATAGCAGTGGTCCCCAACCTTTGGCCTCCAGATGTTCTTGGACTTCAACTCCCAGAAATCCTGGCTAGCAGAGGTGGTGGTAAAGGCTTCTGGGAGTTGTAGTCCAAGAACATCTGGAGGCCCAAGGTTGGGGACCACCGGGGTATAGGTCTCACCACTATTGCTTCATTTTTGCCCCACTTTCATGCTAGTTCTTCCAATGAGCTGTTCTCACTTAACGGTGTTTACATTTCAGACGTCTTTCCAACACAACCAGGCACTGCACAACAACGGTGCCACTCCTTTCTCTCTTTCTTCAGTGCCCTGCTCAAAATTCACCTCTTCTGCAAAGGTTTGAGACTAATAATGTGTGCTTATGCATAAGCCTGTCCACACTGGCCTATATCTATGGTATTTGGTTCCCTGATAGCACTGTTTGGCATGGAAAAAATACCTCATCTGCTTGTGTTTATGACTGTGTGTCCTTTTGTTAGCCAGCCAGAGTAGTAGCCTAGCCACTTGCTGAGTGGGATATAAATGGATGGATGGATGGAAGGAAGGAGTGTAGGAAGAATACCCCCCAACCCTACATTTGAGTGATCTAGGTGATTGCATAGCAAGAAAACTGTGTTTATTTGGACTGATCCTGATCATTCCAAATAGGCTCCAACCCCAGACCAATTTGAGATGGATTGGTCCCTAATTAGGAAGGGGTTGGAATGCTTTAACAAGACTGTCATGTAATCAACATTTTTTAAAAGTCATCCAAACTGTTCCAGCAGGGGTCTACAGAACAGGATAAATTCCCATGTATTTTCCTTGAGAGAAAAAAATGATTAATGAAATGGAGGAAATAGGATAATTGTCAAACAGGTTTGTGTCCTATTATATTCATTATATTATATTATTCATTAATTATATTCATAATGCCTTTTTTTTTGGTCCCACCTGGAGCTTGGAAAAATCCCCTTCCTGGACTACGATTCCCAGATCTTTTTTACTGTGATTGTTTTTGCTGGGCGATTCTGGGAGTTATAGTCAAACTGTTGCAAGCTTTGGCCCCCATCGTCACCTGAGAGAACTGAGAGAGGATCTCTTCAGTGGCTGTTCTCACTTCTCTGGAACTGCCTGTCAATGGAAACCAGGACAGCTCCATCTTGGAAATGTGGCCCACAACTGATAAAGGAATTCATTCAGACAGGGTTTAATGCTTTATGTTGACTGATCTGTTTCCAGTATAGAGGTTTTAACTGATAAATGACATTAATTTCTTCATTGTATGGACATTTCTGGCCAATTTACACTCCGTTTGTATTTTAGTTTGTATTTTATCTTACATTTTACCATTATCAACTCCCTTGAATGTGGTTTGTCTTGAAGAAGCAGAGTGATAATCTAAATAATGAAATCTTCATTACAGTACTAGACACCGTAAGTAAACAATACAGGATTGTTGTTACTGTCTCACCACTCTTGTGAACTTTCCAGAGGCTTTGCATTAACTTCTGGAGATGGGTCAACAGATTAGCTATTTAAAATAAAATGTTCTGAAATAGCTTTCACATGCTGTGCACTTAACCATCTTATTTACTATTGTGTTAACAACTCCACTTTTTAAAATGTCTTTTCTGCTAAATATGCTTCTGAGATGTAGGTGTCATATAAGGACAATGATATCAAATATCAATGGTGTACTGCCCTTATAGCTGTGATGTGGTCAGTCCTATTAAACGGGTGAGGTATTGAACATAGAAATATATCAGTCTCCCTCTATCTGGTATGTTTAGACTACAAATAAAAATTGTTGTCAATTTTTTCTGTTTCAACTAAGAAACAGACAAGGTTAAACGACTGATCCCACTTGCCTTTGCCATTTTAAAATTAAATAGCAAGTATTAGATTTCTCCCTGTATCTTTTGACAAAATAGTGTTTTCTCCCATATCAACCCCCCCCCCCCCCCAAATGAACCACCAGGTAACAGGACAAACCTGACTTTTGATCAAAAGGTTTGTTTAGCTAGTGATTCATTAATGGGTGCAAAAATAGCTAAATTTACCTGAAACCACTACCTGAACACAAAGTAAAGCCTTCCATTACCATAACTCATGTAAAGTGAAGATTAAACATTTTAACATAGACAGTGCCTTAATCCTCTGAACCTTATTTATGTCTGAATGTCGGGCAATTGGCAATAAAGAGCAATTTGAGAAGCCATAACCCAAGAAAATCATTGTCAAGTGGCTTTAGAGCTGCCTATAAATTTCTCCTTGATGGCCTCAGCGTTGGTGTACAACTGCACAGTTAAATATTTGTATTAGGGGCTCCTGCCTTTAACAGACTAATTAAAAAGATGGTATTCTTTGATTCTATCTCAGATCACTTCAGTTCTAATCTCTCTCAAGAAAAGACTATAAATTGAAGTAAAGCCCCCGCCCACATCCATACCAGGACTTTTACTATGTTGCAATAAATCCAGGCTTTTAAAAAAAGTAAATGTAGCTGAAGTGCTCTTAATGATGCTATATGGTTAGAATCCCATTAAAGAGGATTTAATGTTGTAAGCTGCAAATTGTTTAAGAAGATATTATGGGAGGCCATAGAACTACTGAAGGAAAGTGATTGCATGTACTGTAATGGCATTCAAAGGTTTTGACAAAGAGGACTATAATTAAAATGGGGAGCAAAATATTTTTTTAAAAGTATCCAAAAGCTGTGATGTAGATTGGCTGTCTTTCAAATTCATCAGAACTGGCTGTAGGAGGAGGAAGGAATGGACATATAAGATCTTATTTCCCTAATTAGGATAAATTCTTCCATTTGCAGGATAAATTTATTCAATATAAACGTTCATAATTTCACACTAGCTAGCCAATATATTTAAAAAACCCTCAATCACCTTTCAAATTTAGAATAGTGGAGATCTCTATTTTTTAATGCATATATTATGGGAAGGACACACACACACAAAAGGAAAATATTAGTGAAAAAAGTTTTAAATCCCTTACTGAGGAATTCTTATGTATTAGAAATGTGCACAAAAAAAGTCTATGTATTTTCATATGTTTTTTTTTAAATCTCATAATTACAGATGAACTAAATTTAAGACTCCATGGGCAGAAAGATGAAGGAAGCTGAAACTAACCAATTCTTTTATAGTTCTGACAAACCATTATGGATCTGGCATACATTTCACTTATATCCATTTTGAGGAAAACATTGTTAAGGGTGTTGGCAAAATGTGTTACAGTGTACGTAGATGCTTTACATTGGTTCAGATTGGTTGTCTCTTTAGCTTAGTACTTTCCACTCCAGTTGGTGTTCAGTCTCCGGAGAAGGTTGCTTCCAGCCATATTACCAAAGCTTTTTTTTACCTTGGTAATACTGGGGACAGAATCCTGAACATTCTTCATACAAATCATTGAGAAAACCTATTACCGTGTCTTATACTGAAGTCCTTATTATTATGTATGTTACTATCATCAGCTGCATTTACATCTTCTGTTTAATCAGTTCATGTGGGTGGACATGGCTCTCCTTCTTCTTCCCACTTTATCCCCTCATGAATCCTATGTGATATGTCATCTGCGGGAGGGGGACTGGTCTGTGTTTCATGGCTGATGGGGATTTGAACGAGGATGTTAGAAGCTCCAATCTAGCACAACATTCCCTAAACTAAGTTGGTCTCCCTCCCCTCCCATTTCATAGCATATCCACATTAAAATCCTCTGAAGTATCATTTCATACCAGCTAGAAGGCGTACAATATAGTTTGTAATGAGGATGTGTCACTTATTTATTTTATTGTTATTTACATTTATTAGTGGCCTTTTAACTTGCTCTTGGTGATGGACTGCAGTTTAATTAAGACAAATTGAAACATAGTTGAAATAGTATAATACAATATCAGAACAGCTACAATACATAATAAGCACCGCTTAGTATAGATAGATAAACCTCAGTGGCATTTTCTTCTGCAGATACAGGCACATTAGTAAGCTGCATGCCAGTTGGGTCCCAGATTGCCCAGATCATGATCAAGAATCAAGTTATTTCGAATTCCAGCTCTCACAGTTCTGTTCCACTGGGATTTGGGGCCAAAACATGTGGAAAAGGAAAAGCTTCCTTCTACCTGTTATAAATTATGTTTGAGGCATCGCATTGCACCCTGATACAAACCAACTCAGATTTGAAAAGTACAAACAAGAGCTTCAGTACATATAGTGCTTCATGTACATGTCAGCAGCTTAAGAGCCACAGAAACTTCTGTGGTCTCTGATATGAATCACATATAAAAGGGCTCCAATACTCTCTTTTTTCATTACTTTTTCGCTGTGTACTTAGTCTAACCTCTTGCCTAAAAACAGAATTTCAGCTGAAATGATTTTGGAGAGCCAAGCATCAGAGTTTTGTAAGTAAATTATGCATCCAGTTTGTAGGTTGGTGGTTTAAATATTTGACTGTGGAGCCAGAGGTTGGGAGTTCCCTATGTCTCCTCAGCAGGGGCTGGACTCAATAATCCACAAGGTCCTTTCCAGCTCTGCAGTTCTAAGAAAAGGTTGTATTTTCCCCCCCTTGAATGACATTACTGCTTTTTCAGAGTCATTTCTATATATAATCAAACAACACATCTAACAGGCCTGGTCAAGAAAAGCAACATTTGATCTGTAATAAGTATGTCTCCTGGAATCATTACTATTTTAAAATAATCTGAGTTTTTCTTATCAACATATTTCTGCATGTGTACTTGGATGCTGATTTTGATTCAAATCAACACAATAAAGTGATTCTTTAATCCACTTGAAATACATCCCTTGATTTCTATGAGCTCTGCTTTCAAAGGTCTGTTAAAGAGATACAGTTTGGTCATTTTCACAGGGTATTAATTGTGCTTGTGTAAAAGCCACTGATGTTGGACAGAATGTGAATGAGCAAATGAATACACATTTTAAACTCAACTTTTTGCCAAAAGTTGCCAAATTTTCCATAGCTGAAATTACTGAAATCTTGTCTCTTGTTTTAATCCAGTTTTTATGTCCACAGTCAATTGAGTTTAGTAATGCAAATATTTTCTTTATGTTGACTTTATATTAATCAGGAATGTTGTTCAAATTATATTTTCATTTTATGATTCTATTCTGCTAAACCAAATTTTATAACAGCATTTAGTTCTGCTTTGTTCCCTAATTTTGAATTTATTTCCAGAGTAGAACACATTATAGTTTTCTGACTTCAAATATCCTGCTCCAGTCCACTTTAGGTCACTAACACCCAGCACTGCAATGTTAATATTTCCCATTTCTTGATTTACTGTTTTCAGTTTACCTTGCTTCATACTTCTCATGCTCCAGTTCTATGTCTTGTGCAGCATTGGACTTTCCTTTCACTTCTGTGCACATCAGCCACTTAGATGTCCTTTCGGTTTTAATCTAGTGGTGACATTAGCAATAGTGGTTTTCATACTTGTCCTTCGCTCTTCCCTAGTAGCTGATTGAGTGCTTTCCAATCTGGGAGTCTCATCTTCAGCACTTTCTCATTTCATTTTGGACTATTTCATCATAGGGTTTTCAAGGTAAGAAAAATTCAGCAGCTGTTTACCCTTCCCACCTTCTGAGCAGTACTAACAGAAGTTAGCTTGAGGGTCATTGCCATTGCCTCCTCTGCCTGTGTCACCATCATCAGTTCCTGTTGCCGCCTTGTAGCTGCTGCCCTCATCACTGTTGGAACTATGCATTCTCTTCTGCTGATGCAGTAGTTACATTTGAAGACAGTGGATGCATCTTAGTCTAGTGTCTCAGCTGTGACTGTTCTGTCTTGAGGAGTCTAGGCTCATAATGGAGTCTGGCCTCCTGATGACGCAGCTCTCAGCTTCCGCAGCGCACTGAAATCTCTTCACCACATTAAGGTGTGCATTCAAGAAGGATTTGGGCTCCGAGAATTCTCTAATTATTTAATTGATGTATTTCTCAAAGCACATTCGTTTCCCTATGCTGATTGTCAGGTAATTGCTGTTTTAACCAATGTAGGCTGTGCATTCTTATCTTAAACCCGTTTAAAAGAGTGTGTGAGTGAGATTTCAGTCTCATGTGTGAAAACACCTGAAGTTGTTAATTAAATCTGTAGTTATTCATCATACTGACTTCTGCTATTTGAACATCTTTAACAGCTGCAGGAATCATTACACAAATTTGAACCCCCATGTAAATCTTATCAGGCCCACTAAAATAATGGGGTTTTTGTTTACAAGGTGTCGATGGGGTTTAGAAGCTTTGATAATAATTCCAGACAGTCAATAAATACAGAGACTTTTACATTGCTCGTAGGAGCCTAGCTAAACTATCTAATCTTCAAAATGACAGACAACACAATGAACTCTGAACTTAATCTCCTTCAAACACTAAGGACACAGCCGAGTGTCTAAAGTGCTATTTAGCTCGGTGCCTATATTGAAAAAGTTATTTAGTATCTGTGCACCCAGGAACTCAGAACAGGCTACAAAGGTGGTCTTTCAATATGGAACCTGGGATTTATTTTGTGCCCACGGGACGTTCACTGCTTTTGTTTGTGATTTTTCTGGACACCCAATTTAGTACAATCTATAGGAGGAATTTTTGCAGAAATAGGCAATTAAAACAGGTAAAATTACATAATTTAACAATAGCTTTCTTTACCCAGTCTGTTACTTAAAATCACCTATTATGGACAAATCAAAAGATAGTCTGGTAACTCTGTTTCCAATCAATCATGGAAACCATGTACCCAAACTGGATGGATACTTTTTTTGTTTGCTGTGTTTAAGATTACATGACCACAGTTTCAAGCTTCCATTTCTCAGGGAATCTGTGGGTTACCCTAAGTAAAACTTAACAACATTGAATTGCCTGATGAGACTCATTCCTTTGTCTGCTGCATTGCTTCTTTATCACACTTTGGAACGACATGCAGAAAAGAAGCAGTTGAGATCAGCCTTTTCCCTCTTACTTTCAGTCTTTCTTGCTTCTCCTTCCGACTACCACCACTGCTGCTTGTTTTTGACAGGGAAAATACTCCTGAAAGCTTTAGTATTTTTGTGTGCTTCTGTGTGGTTCCTGTACAATTCTGATTGCCTCCAGTATGAATTGTAGAATAGTCTCTCTCTCTCTCTGTCTTTTTGTATAACCCAATTTCTGTTGATGAAAAGTGTATGCTTTCAAGTTATACAAAACTTTAAGCGCATGGCAATATGGATGTCTTACACAAGAGCTTGTCCATATACCCTTAGATTGCACCCTTTGTTTTCTGACATAAGACGAAAGAGTTTTCCTGGACCAGTAATAATTTTAGCAAAGTATCATTCAACTGATTCTTCAGATATGAAATAAAATGACAACAATAAAAAGCTGATCCAGTTAACAGCTGTAGACCTCCATTAACCTCCTTTTATTTTCCTTTTGAGTTACTGTATTTACAGGAGGAGATTCCTTCCTTTTGCACATATTATCTAAAAAAGGAGTGTCCTTTTGAAACTATTGGAGAAGAGATTTTCTCTTGCAATCATTAACAGAAAACATTTTCACTTTTTCAGAGAACACCAAAACCTTGAGTTGCAAGGACTAGCCACACAAAATCTTTTTCAAAGCCACGAATGGGAACATATAACCCTGTTATACGCTCATTAAGTTTTTTTTTTTTAACATTCACTTATTAGCATTGCTTAATGTCTTGGTACATGTTTGAAGAGCAACATTGACTATTTATTTTCTACCACAATATTTACTTGGCAAGAACATCACTGCATGGTTGCATAACACTTGTGAATTGATGAAGAAGGAAGGAAACGATGTAGTTTAGAATAAAGAGGAACTGAAAACTGTTCTGCAGATTGAGTGCTTTTGAAAAATTCTATGCAAACTTCACATATTTTTTTTCACGGATTGATGCAAACCTCTACTATAAGGGAGCTCATCCTAATGTTTTGTCTGGACCTTGATTCTTGTAATTGGAACTGAATATCAGGAAGAATCTTTTGATGGGATGACCTTGACTGTGGAGCAGCCTGGCTCAGAAGCTGGTGAAGCCTGTGTTGTTCGAGGTTTTTAAAGGTGTGATGGCAAGAAGCTTTCCTGAACAGACAGAGAGTTGAACTCTGAGGTATCATCTGGCTCTTTGGTTCTATAGTTTTGCCTAATTCTCTCACTTCAGAGGAATTGCTAAAAATGATTAGTAGGACAATTTGCTGGACTCGGGTTAATACTGAATACCTAAATACAAATGGGCCTGATTTCAGTCATTCCCCAGGTCTGTCAAGGCTTCATTCATGACTTCTTTAGGTGTACATGAACTTGATAAACACAGGTGTGCAAACATGGGTGTCAGACATGTATAATCAGAGAATAATCAAATTCCAAAAGATCTCCTGTATGGAGAATTAGTGCAGGGAAAGCATCCCGGAGGGAGACCACAGTTGGAATACAAGGATATCTACAAATGGGATCTGAAGGCCTTCAGAATGGACCTCAACAGATGGGAAACCCTGACATCTGAGCGTTCAGCCTGGAGGCAGGTGTTGCATCACGGCCTCTCCCAATGTGAAGAGACCCTTGTCCAGCAGGCCGAGGCAAAAAGGCAGTCCCGAAACCAGCAAAATCAGGGAGCTGGACAGGAGACAGACTGTATTTGTCTTCAGTGTGGAAGGGATTGTCACTCTCGAATCGGCCTTCTCAGCCACACTAGACACTGTTCCAAGTCTTCCATACAGAGCACGTTACCATAGCCTCTCGAGACTAAAGGATGCCTACCTAATCAGAGAACACTAATTGTAACTTGCTGACTTGTATATATTTATTTAGAATTCCTGGATTTGCCATATTGAATGGCTCCTAGTTACCTTGGCATTTGGAAAGCATTTGATTTTTTTCCCCCAATAAGAAAGCTTTTCTAAATCAAATGATGCAGAGGAAGGAATAGATAATTTTATTCAAAAGCAGTGTTGACACTTCTTCTTAGAAGAATCTTCTTTAAGACCCTGCCAATTGAACAATCAAGAGCTGATAATAAAGGATGTTAATAGCAATGAGTAATACAATTGCTTTGACACCATCTTCCCCTTATATGGTTCTTTTGTGATCATCATCATCAGTGGTGGATTATGGTGAGTAGATTAAATGCAGAGATCCCTTTAAATTGCTCCATATGGCTGGCACCACATGGTAAGCTGCTGCAGAGAATGCAACTCATTCAACAATGTTGATTCCACATATGAATGTTATTAATGCTGTTAATGGTATTCTTCTGGAAAGGTTGATGGGGAGTCAATTAATTTGGAGTTGAAGCTGTGATGCTGGCTTGTTGCCACCTCTAGTACAACCTTTTTCTCAAACACAGCAGCTGTCAAGCTTTAACCTTCCAGATGTTTTGGAATTCAACTTCCAGAAATTACAATTGGCATTACCAATAGGCACAGGTTTTGGGGAGCTGGAGTGAAAAACACCTGGGTGGCCACTGATCTAAGGAAGAAACTAATTAGTTTGGTGTACAAAACCTTCTGTAGTCCACTACCATTAGAGTCAGCAAAGGAAACAGATTTAAAAAACAGCATGGCCAGTAAGACATCATATGCCAGTCTAAAAAGACATGTCTTCACTCCCTTCTTAAAATCAATCAGAATGGAAACAGATCACAACTCAGAAGAGAGTACATTCCATAGTCCAGAAGTCACAAGGGACAGGACTCTCTCCTGTGTGCTTGTTAAGCAAGCTTCTAAAACTGTTGGTTTTAAGAGGGCCTCTCCTGAAGATCTGTACGTCTAGACAGGCTCATAATGAAACAAGCAGACTCTTAGATAGCCAGGCCCCATGCCATTTAGGGCATTAAATGTTAAAATGCCTTGAATTTGGCCTGGTAAGCAATCAGTAATCTGTGCAGGTCTTTCAGTATTGGGGTCATATAACCATGATACTGTGCTCCAGTTAACAGCCTCCGTAGCCACCACACATTGCACCAATTGAAGTGGACTCAACTGAACCTTCTTCACATTTAGCCCCACATGGAGCATATTGCAGTAGTCAAGATGTAAATTAACTAAGGCATGGATGATTGTTGTTAAGTCAAGTAAACTCAGGAAAGTTTGTAGCTGGTGCACTAAGCAGAGTTGTGCAAAGGCAGTTCTCATCACTGGTGCCAGCTGGGAGTCCAGTGACTGGGCAGAGTCTGGAGCCCTCCCAGACTATGAACCCAAGCTGCCAGGGCAGGACGACACCTTCTAGAACTGTTAGTTATGTGCTGTCAAGTTGAAACTGATTTATACTGTAGCAACCTGAACAGAGCTTTCAAGGGAAGCGGGATATTTAAGGAATGGTTTTACCAGTTCCACTCCCTCACTGAGTTTCAATGGCCAAGTGGGAACCAAGTTTGAACCCCAGTCTCCGGAGTCTGCTGCCAAATCTGTAACACCTAAATCTTATCTGACAGGTCACCTGTCTTGCTTTGCTTAATAGCAGTGATGGCTCTGCTATTAATTGTTCTTCTGGGATTATCTGTACCATCTTTCAATGATTCTTAAGGTACTTTATAAGCAACATATAAAAACAAGAACACTCGTTCAAGATAATATAATCGTGATGTTAGATATGCATTTAAGAATAACAGATGAATGTTCAGCTTGTGTTTATCAATCCTTTTGAATACAATTTTAGATGTTTGTGTTTTGTTTAGGATTTTCTTGCAGAATAAGATTGTCAACAAAATAAAGCAGCTATCAAAGCAAGCGCCAATGCATCTTTTTAAAAAGTTAGAAAACACTGAAGAATAAAAAATTATTTTCCTGAGACTATAGAGGTAATAGAGTTTAGGGATCCAGATCAAACAACAAGTAGGTTTTAAAAGCAAGCACCAAAACTTGGAATTGTACTTACAATTTGACTTTTAAAAAAACCAGCAATTCAGTTTTATGCTTAGGTTAAAACAATTCTTAATATATTAGAAATAGTATGACAAAAGTGCTTTGCACAAATATAATGAGGGTTGATAATATAGCTAGTCTATATGTAGTGCAGCTGTGTGTGTTTAGTCATTTAGTCGTTTCCGACTCTTTGTGACCCCATGGACCAGAGCACGCCAGGCTCTCCTATCTTCCACTGCCTCCCGGAGTTGTGTCAAATTCATGTTGGTTGCTTCAATGACACTGTCGTGCAGCTAGTAATGGAGATGAACAAATGGGACCTGCAAGAAAACACGACAATGTGTTGCCAGATCTGCTAAGAATATAGTCCTGCCTTTGAATTTGTTTTTTCAACCCTGTATTGTACATACGCTACCAGTAGCTTATTAGAAGCTACCAGGACTTTATCAGACTCCCCTTTTTCCTCTAACACCAATATAACTTTTTCTCCTCAACCAATACTCAAAATTTTACAAGTTCCATCAGTACCCAAGGCCATTTTTATGAACTCCTTAAATTTACAAACCCCTAGATTTCACTAGATTTCACCCTATATCCCACTCTGATGTCTGATGAAGTGGATTTGTGCACTAAAGCTCACATTAAAACATAGCAATTAGTCTTTAATGTGCCACAACACATTTCTTCTCTTTATTTTTGTTTTCGCCCTATGTTTCTGAGTAGTTAAAAATCCTCACCCCCCACATGCATCTACTATGTTAAAAAAACACATGATGACATTTTGGGCTACTTCCATTTTGTTTCCAAAGTGAAAGGCATTTGACTAGTTGAATATGTTGTCATTGCATATGGATCCAACTTAATCACAAACCCAGATGCAACTTTCTCAGAAAGTTAGAAGAAACCACCCAGAAGACTATAGACGGGCTTTCATTTGTGACAGAGTTCACTAGGGCAGAGCTCAGAAGTTGCTTTCAAAACCAGCTGTGCTATGGAATATGTTATGAAGAAGAGCATGACTTTCCCTCAACATTGAGTAATCCACCGCCAGGGCACACATTTGTAAGAATAAAGGTTAAAGATTCTGAGCTCAGACTATACAAATGTAATGACATTGTTAGCCACCCAGACTAGACTTCAGTCTAGATGGGCAGGGTATGTATGTATGTATGTATGTATGTATGTATGTATGTATGTATGTATGTATGTATGTATGTATGTATGTATGTATGTATGTATGTATGTATGTATGTATGTATGTATGTATGTATGTATGTATGTATGTATGTATGTATAAATAAATAAATAAATAAATAAATAAATAAATAAATAAATAAATAAATTTAAAAATGGCAGGTTGAGTCCTTCTGTGGTTTATTTTAGTGAATATAAACACCTGGTCTATTGTTTCCAAGAGCTATGTGCCTATAAGAGACGATGGCTTGTTAGGATTTTCTGGTATATTTTCTCTGTCTTGGCCGGTTTGTTACTTCCTTTTGTATAAACACATATTCTTGGGTCTGAGGTCACTTCCTTTCGCTCTCTTTAGGTCCCTTGGATCAAAGGCCTAGCTCTTTTTTTTAAAGGTACAGTGGTGCCTCGCATAGCGATTGCTCCGTATAGCGATGAAATCGCTTAGTAATGCTGTTTTTGTGATCGCAAAAGCGATCGCTTTGCGATGTTCCCTATGGGGAAATTTCACTTTGCGATGATCGCAGGGAAGCGATCATCGCATAGCCCCCATTTTCGGCCAGCTGATCGGCGGTTTAAAAATGGCCGCCAGGTAAACAAAATGGCCGCCCGCTGTTTTCAGGCACGGATTCCTCACTTTAGAGGCACCGAAAATGGCGGCGCTATGGAGGATCTTCGCTTAAAGGTGAGTTTTAAGCCCATAGGAACGCATTAATTGCATTTTAATGTGTTTCTATGGGCTTTTTATTTTCGCTTAGCGATGTTATCACTTAGCAGCAATTTTTTCTGTACGAATTAACATCACTAAGCCACTGTACTCCATCTAGTGGTAAAAGATGTACAATATATTACATGTGATGTTCCTCATCTACATATCTTGTATTTAGTGTGCTTTGTTCTGTCTGCACTTTATTTACAAGTCTGATCACTGAGGCATGTACCTCTAAGGAAATCCTGTTGTGGGACGGAAACCAGGTTAATAATTGGGAATATTTATTTATTTTTATTTATTACATTTATAGCCAGCCCATTTTATTTATTTATTTATTTATTTGATTTGATTTATATCCCGCCCATCTGGTATATCATACCACTCTGGGCGGGTAACAACATATCATATAACAAATTACAATTTAAAATCATAACAATATATTACTAAAAAACACAATGATCCAGGATGGGAGAAAACACAAGAAACAAAATCAGACAGTGGATGGAGGAAAGGCTTGCTTAAACAGCCAGGTTTTCAATTCGCATTTGAAGATGCCCAGGGAAGGGGGCATGCAAATCTCAGGAGGGAGCTATTCCAAAGATGAGGAGCCACCGCTGAGAAGGCCTGGTTTCTTGTTTTTTCCTTCTGGGCCTCCCTTGGCGTTATGCATTGCCTTCTCCTTAACATCTATTTTGACCCTTTATTTTAAGTCATGTAATTGTAGGCACCAGATACAATACTGTCTTATCAGAGACATAGTTTCTTGCTAAGTATTTCCTCTTAATTTAAGATAGGATTGGATATTGATTCCAAGAAGTTGGCTCCCATACAAAGTCAATACAGAATACAGTACAGTGGTGCCTCATATTACGACATTAATTCGCTCCAGCGAAATCGCTGTAAAACGAAAACATTGTAATGCGATTTTAAAAAGCCCATAGAAATGCATTAAAACCCGATTAATGCATTCCTAAGGGCTTGAAACTCACCGTCCAGCGAAGATCCTCCATAGCGCGGGCATTTTCGCTGCCTGTGCAGCGAGGAATCCATGCCAGAAAAGAGTGGGCGGCCATTTTGTTTACCCGGCAGCCATTTTGAAACCGCCGATCAGCTGGCCAAAAATCATCGCTTTGCGATGATTGGTTCCCAAAGCAGGGAACCGATCATCGCAAAGCGAAATTCCTCCATAGGGAGCATCATTTTGTGATCGCTTTTGCGATTGCAAAAACATCAACGTCTAGCTATTTCGTCCTCAAACGGAGTGCCCGTTAAACGAGGTACCACGGTATATGAATCTATTGTCTCTGAAATCTGATACTGTATCTTTGTTTCCTTGGGCTCTTGGTATACAGAGAATCTTGGGTCAGCTTTATGCAATCTACAGAGTCCTCTACAGGGAAAATATCCAGCAATGACATCAAATCCCTCTCCTACAAGCTGCTTTATTATGATTTGACCAGAGCATGAGGTGACCAGCATGGATTCTTGAGTACTCCAGGGTTAGCCTGATGATGCAAACTAGAACAATACATACATGGAGTTTGGAAATATTGGAAGAGCCATCCCATGTACAAAAACTACCTTTCCCCAACCTGGTCTCCCCAATGTGCTGAATTACAAGCCCGATAGGCTCAGGACAATAAAGAGAACCAGTGTGCTATACTAGTGAGAACCAGCATGCTGTAATGATTCCAAGTGTGGACAGTGACCTGGGAGACCCCGGTCACAAATCTTCACTTATCCTTGGAATGTATTTCGGCCCATTACTCTCCCTCAGCCTGAGGTAACTCATAGGCTCGTTGTGAAGACAAAATGGAGGGAAGAGAGCTGTGGACACTGCCTTAACAAAAGGCAAAACTTAAATATAAGATATAATTAAGAATAATTAATAATGAATAACCTCACCAGCAGATAAGATCATATCAGCAGCTTGAGGAAAAATTCAGATGGATGGGCTCATGCAATGCCCTTCTATCCAACACCCAGCGTGACCGACACCCTGCATGTCAGTTTCCCTGGCAGCAGGGACATGTCTAGACCTAACTCAAATCTACTCTCCTGTTTTCTCAAACTTCTACATAAATGACATTCTTTACTTATTATTCAGTCATAGTTAATGATTTTGTAATCACTGAAGTTGGTTAGGCATTTCCAGTAAGTCTAAAGTTAATACCTAATCTTCTGCTTATTTATATAGTTCCACAACTGTATTGGTTGCTGTGCAGGGGTATCCTTTCATCTGTGTTTGTGTGACATCCAGTGGCTGGAGGGATCTGCCACAAGCATGTTGCTATATGCTAGTTACTTAAGAGCTTCCAAGATCCAGAGAAGTAACAACAATTATTTTACCTCACATTTGAGAATGAGGCTCATGGCTTTTGCATCAAGCATACAGCTGAACCAAGGAATTGCAGCAAATATATATATATGTATTTTAAAAAGCTGTATTTTTACTGTGTTTTACAGGGCAGGCAGCTTTGTTCAAATGCTTCCTGGGTTTTAGAAACAAATGTTCATGGCTACTTAGTAGTATGGAGATGATTGATACACCACTCATATTAATCAAACTAATTTTTGGTTTTCCACAGTCACTACAAAGGCTTCACAGGAAGGCCTGTTGGTTTGAAGCTCCCATACTTACAAAACTTGTCCACTTAGTATCCCCCAAATATATAGGCAACCTCCTACATATTTTGGGCTACAGTTCCCATCATCCCACATCATTGTCTATGATAGCTGGTAATTGCTGGAGTTCTAGTTCCAAAAAAAATCTGAAAAGCAGCAGGTCACCTGCAAATTGCACATGATTTAAGACTTTAAATCTTAATTGCCAGATTTTATACAGATTTCCTTGAAGGTAAATCTTAATAAATTCAGTGTGGCTTACTTCCACAGTATTACAGCCTTAATTAATGGGAGCTTTTTGTAACTGCTGTGAGCTAAAGACCTCCTTATTAATTTCTTGAGACCATCTTGAAAGAGTGAAAGAGAAAACCCTACAGATTTTCCTTCTAACAATAAGTAAAAAGTTTTGTTCACAAAACTGCAAGTTATTCATGCATACTTCAGCATCACTATAAATATGCTAGTTCTTGACAGTTGTTGTGATTTAAAGAAGAAAATTTAACCTAAACATACCTAAAACATTTGTACTGTGGACTGAAATTCAATGGCTGTGTAATCCGATAGTAAATCACAACTAGGGTAAATCCATTGAATCTGTGGGGATTTGGCAAGTTAACTTTCAGTAAAGTCCCACTGATTCAATATAATAAATTAACACAACCTTGTGAATGTCCATTTTATAATTTACTACTGGATTTCAGCCAATAGCTGGATTACAATCATAGTATTTCCCTTCTACTAAAATTTCTAATAGTTTCTGGATTTGCTTTTTTGGCGAATATGGTAATCCAGAAAAGAGCTAATTCTTAAAAATTCTTTAAAACCCAATTAAAAACATGGTTGTTCATTCAGGCCTTCCCTCCAGCCAACTCTTGATTTTTTCTTACTTTTCCCTATTCTTTATCTCACTGTAGCTATTACTGAATCATCATGTACTTGTCTGTGTTTTATTGGCTGATTTTGTATTGGAAGCTGCCTAGAGTGGGCTGGTAGTCAGATAGGCGGGGTATAAATCAAATGAATGAATGAATGAATGAATGAATAAACAAACAAACAAACCACTGTATCTTTTTCTGTATGGCAACACGTTTGGAAATTTCCACAAACTTGAAGGGAGCCTCCAATTTATCTTTACATGTATGGCATATTGCCCTAGTGGAAAAATTAACACACCAGTTCAAATTACTTAAACAATCACATTCCCAAGATGACTTTTTCAACACATGATTTCCTTTTATTTATGTTCATATAAATGACAAGATTTATTTTCCAGCTTCCCATGTCAATGGGGCAGCATTCTAATCTGATGCAGATAAAACCAGTGTGAAGGTACTATTTCAGATTATACATTTCTAGTGAAAGACCTGTACTGTTGTTGTTGTTGTTGTTGTTGTTGTTGTTGTTGTTGTTGTTGTTGATGATGATGATGATGATGATGATGATGTTGATGTTGATGTTGTTGTTTCCATGTTGTTTCACCAAAGATTTTTTTAAAAAGCATTCCAGGTTTATTGAACAGTAATTGTTTAAATACACCCCTCACAAACTGTGTACCATTTTGAAACAATACTTGGGAGTTGTGTTAGCTTGAATGGTTTCATGAGAGAGCCCTTCTTTAGATGGTAATAGATGCTCTTCAAAATGTGATAAAATACTCCTGCTGCTTTTAATCTTGATGGCTTGACTAGAGATATAAAATTTCCATTTTTTTTCTCAGAAAAAAATGGGAGAAATGGGGCTTTTGGGGTGGAGGAATGGAAATTTTCATTTCTCAGTAATGGAGATTTCCATTTCTCCAGTCTAGACAGCTTTACATATATACAATTTTGTTGTGGAAAAAAAACCCTTTCCCCCATTTTTTCCAGAAAAAAATGGGCAATATTCAGAAATTGTATATCTCTAGGCCTGACCACATTTTGAATTTAATTCTTACCAAGATGCATCCTTGTACTTGATAGCATTACAGAAAGTATCAAATTGACACATGTTGACCTTTGCATATTTTGCAGTATCACTCCCCAAGTAAGCCTTCATTCATGTGTAGCATTTTCTTAAGGCAGCAGGAAAAAGCTGAGTTTAGGAAATATGACTTTTATCCCACTTGGCAGTGGGGAATGAGAATGTGCAAAACCTAAATCTTGGTGTTTTTAAATCAGCCTCTGCTTCTCTTTAGCCCACAGGTATATAATTCAGTTTTATGGAATAAATTATTAGAAATAACAAGCAGTCTAATCAAAATATTCCCTGTTACATTAAAATAAATAGGCATGAAATAGATCTCGGAGGCAATTAACTCCGGGGTCATAAGCAAAAGGTTACCAGAACAGACAGGAAAATAACAGCTGTTGCATACTTGTGGACACAAAGTCTTCAGGAGCGTCAAAGTCAGACCAGGGTCTTCTCACTGCTAATTTAGCCTGTGAGAGAATGTTTCATTGAAATAATAATTAAAGAAGAAGTTTTCCCTTAGCAGCTAAAGCAGCTTAATTTTTGACCATGGACAAAAATTCCAGTTCAAACACAGTAGGATTTTGTGTGGAAGAAAACAAAGATAACATATATGAAACTGTCCTTGGTGAGATTAAGTATCTGGAGCTACCACTAGGAATCACTTTAGGGTAAGTATCTTTTTGGCAAAGAATGCATTTTATTCTGTTCTCTTAGATTCGTTTTTGTTGTAAAGATACAGAGCTCTTATGTTGTTCCTTCTGATTCCAGGAGAAGTACACTTTTTGTGTAAGAAGTCTGTAGATTAACATTCTGCAGCTGAAAGCATTACTACAGTACTTGATTTCAATTTGAGGTGTTCCAAGCCAAGTATTTAGATTGAGGATGTGAAGAAGCTGTTCTTAAAAATACTGATCCAATCCCTTTAAAAGAAAAAAAAATCTGGCAGATTTACCTGTTCAAAGACCAACTTTATGTGGATCAAAGAGTTTGCTGATAGAAGAACTGCTGGTTTATGTGAATGTCAGCCCCTTATATTTTGTTAACTTTTGTTATGCCTCAGAAACAAGTAGTAGGGGATCTTTGCCCCTCCCCCCATTTTTGAAAGGCAAGTGACACTGCATTATAATTCCAGGCACAGTTTTTAATTAATATACACCTGTCTACTTCTAGATAAAGGCTGCATGATAAAGTATAGAGATGTCTGATATTTGTAATTTAAAAAACCCCATTATCCTATGTTAAAACACAGCAATTGGCAAACAGAAAGAAAGAAACACATCTTCATGGTCATATTATATATTAGATCACAAGACATTTCCAGCTTTATTTTTGGTTATGTGACACAATAGTTTAAAATAGCATGACACTACAGTGAGTGTCAATTTACAAAGCTCATCATACTAAAGAAACTAAACATGGTTTTTGTAGGTTTTTCGGGCTATCTGGCCGTGTTCCTGAGGTTTTTCTTCCTAATGTTTCACCAGCCTCTGTGGCCAGCATCTTCAGAACTCTGTCTATGCTCTGGTGCAGTTTGTGGAATACATGAGTATTTATAACTGTGGGACCAGCTTTTTGTTCTTTTCAGGAGATTGGGTGATTATGGTTATCAGCGTGTTTTTTGTTGTGGATGTATTGTTGTGATAAGGGGGAGAGATGATCTGTCAATGTGATTGATGGGTGTCATTAGCTGGTCTTTTCTGTGCAGTGATCACTGGTCCATGTGGCTGGGTAGAGTCTGTTGACTTTTTGCAGGCTGTGTCTTTCAGTGCTGGGAGCCAGGCTTTGTTGAGTTTTAGACTTTCCACAAACTGCACGAGAGCACAGACAGAGTTCTGAATCCTGTCCTCTGAAGATGCTGCACACAGAGACTGGTGAAACGTTAGGAACAAAAACCTCAAGAACACAGCCAGACAACCTGAAAAAGCTACAACAACTATCGGATCCTGGCCATGAAAGCCTTCGAAAATACATGAAACTAAGCACCTTTGTATTCACATCACAGTTTAAATGCATCTAATTTTTCTTGTGACATATGCATACCATCCTGTAATGTAAATAAGGTGTCTACATGCACCTTTTCATTTCTGATTAAGAGTAAAACTGTTGTAATGTTAGTACAGGCTTCATCCATACTTGTGGTTTCTTTTCTGCAAAGCTGGGACATTTTCAGCATTGCTGGTCTAGCCAATTTATCTGCTTCCTCCCATCCCCCTTTGTTGATTTAGATGGAGAGTGAAGCAGAACTACTAATTAGGGCAGGATGGGCCAGAAAGGCCTAAATTCTTGAATTACAGTTCACACATAAATGATAAATCATATATAAACTACCTTGTTTCCCTGAAAATAAGACAGGGTCTTATATTAATTTTTGCTCCAAAAACGCATTACGGCTTATTTTCAGGGAATGTTTTATTTTATAGTCATGTCATCTTCTTCTGGCTGCTGCACAATGGTGGAGGGCAGGGTTTCACTTAACTGGGGCTTATTTTTGGGGTAGGGCTTATATTACGAGCATCCTGAAAAATCATCCTGAAAAATCATTTCAGGGAAACAGGGTAACAAATAACATGTTATGTGAATGTTATTTCCTAATAACAATAATAATCCATCTAGCCAGGGGGTTGAACTTGATGGCCTTATAAGCCTCTTCCAGTTTCATGATTCTATAAGCCAGTTCTGACACTGTGACCCTTTGGATGGTTTCCTAGATGTTAATTATTCAGAAGTGGTTTGCCATTCCCTTCTTCTGGGAAAAGTCTGGGATAATGTAAATTGCCCAAGACTATAAAAGCTGGCTCTTCTCCCAGGAGGCAAAGTGGGAAATCAAACTCCCAACCCCTGGCCTCACAGCCAGGGGTTCCAATTCACAGATAAAGAAGTTTCATCCACACTCATGGTGGATGTATCAGTACCATGAAGAATCCTCAAGCTTTGCAGAGGTGGAAAACTGCTGTGGGAAGAAAGGCCAGCGGAATACCCAAAATACTTTAGTGAGGACTGAGCATGCTCTTTGGATATGAATTGCAGACTATCAGGTTAGGGGAGAGGGACAAATGAAATCTAATAATTTGAGAAAGCATGTGGCAGATGGTTGGCTAGAAGGCTGAAAAGGGAAAGCTCTCTTGTTTCAGGTCTCACTTCTCCTGTACAATCCCCTGCCCCCCCCCCAAGAGAATGTTAACAACTTCTGAATATTCTCTACCTAGAAAACCCTGGAAAGGGTCTCCAAAAATCGGAATTGACTTGACAGCATACAATGATCCATGATTATCAGCAGTGAGCTGCAAAGTATTTACATCCCCTGCCACACATTCTAAACATTTGAATGCCTGTTATTGCAGACACATGTAGATCTATCCTGTGCAAAGTTAAGTGCATTGCTCTCCACCCATTGTCTTAAATGGGCCGAACTCTACACAGGACTGGGATTGTAAGGCTGAAGCAACCTAGACAACCTTGAGTAGGTGGCAGAAGTTAAGTCCCAGTGAACTTACTAAGGCTTTCCAAAGTAAGCATACCTAGGATCGGGGTGCAAGGACAGAATGGGGTGTCAGTGCTGGCGACCACTGAGGTGCACGAAGCCTAATCTGATTCCGAGCTAGCACCCCTAACTCCATCGGGGTAGGAACAACATTGGCCCGAAGCACACTTTGCTTGCAAGCTTATTAAACAGGAAGTCCTCCTGAAGTTAATGGGAGATGGTCCAAAACACCCCCAGGATTCGACAATACGTTCCGATAATTCCACATCCTTTCCTGCCCCACCCCAAGAAGGGATGCCGAAAACCGCGCTGATGCTGCTGACACCCGCTGGATCTCCACCACTCAAAATCACACACACACACCCCCACTGCACGAGAACGCCTCAGGGGGGTAGGCACTTCTGAAGGTCGCCGGTGCCGGCTCTGCTCGCTCATTGGCTCGCCTCCGCTCTGCGGCGCTAGGATTGGCTTCGCTCCTCCCCCCTGGGCCCGCCCCGCTCTCCTCCTCCTCCCCGCCTTTGCTGGTTTTCTCTCCCCCCCCTCCGCCCTGGCCGCTCGCTTCCTCCCTGGCAAGATGGCGGAAAGCCTGCCAGAGCATGAGCGGATCCTGCAGGAGATTGAGAGCACGGAGACGGCCTGTGTGGGACCCACCTTGAGGTAACGAGGGGGCTCTTCCTGAGAAGGAGCCGACGTATACGTGGGGTGAAGGCCCCCCCCCCGGCTGTGTTTTTCTCCCTTTGCTCTTCGCAGTGGTAGGAGTGAGAGCAATGACAGCTCTTCCCGAGGCGCGCCCGGACATTTGCTGCAGGGAGCAACCTCTGAGGAGAAGCGCCTCTTCCCGGCTTAAACCAGGGGAGTGGGATTGTTCCCCTAAGCCCCTTGGGAAGGTCCCTGCCCTTCCTGTTTTGAGTTTTTTTTTTTTGAATGGGGGGGTCTCTCCTTTTCATCTCTCGCTCCCTTTAGTTACTCTGTGGTCCTCCTCTCTCTGCTGAGGCTAACCCCCTATATCGGTCCCTTTCTCCTGACACTTCACCTGTGCCCTTCGCAGGTACTTTTCAAGAGAAAGGCTGTCGTCCTCTCTCATGTGACAGCTCACCTGGACTCAGAAATGAGGCAGGTCAGGTAGTCTGAGAACCCGGTTTCCGCCTTCCTTATAATTGGGGAGAAACGAGACTTCTAGAGAGAGCATGAAATTGGGGCTTTCATCCTCTTTATTTATACAAATGGCTTCTGAGTCTAGGCAGCCCTGAAATGGAAAGCTGGACACCTTATTTGTTAATATAACCTATAAATCCCACTGCAGACAGGCAAGGTGTGGCAATGAAATATGTATTTATCTCCACAAGCACTAAAGTTCTTCAGTAAATATTGGCCAGACCTTTCTTGTGGTACATATGTTTTCAGGACAAAACTTAAAAGGAGGTTAAAGTTCCCTTCTTCTATTTCAGTTTTCCCTGACACATATAAGGTTTAATAGGCTCTAGGGACTATTTCCCTTGGAGTAAAATAATTGTACAATATAATGTGAAGGAGTGTGGTGCAAGAGTTGTTTTTATATAACATGCAAGATGTGGAGATTTGTATTTGAAGATCTGTTGTATCTGGTAGGTGTGTCTGACTAGTTACCCAGTCACTGGGCTTGTAAATCAGCTTCTTCTGAAAGTGGGTGTTCTTAGGAAAAACAGGTAGCTCTTTTTTTCTTTGCAGTTTTATTCTGATCATAAAGTCAAGCTTTATCGTGGTATCCTATGCAAAGCAAGTAGAACAAGTCTTTCATTCTCATGATGGTTGAATTATTGTGACACTGCCAGCTACACATGTCTCTGCACAAACAAAGGTTGCTGTTGGTGGCTGTAAAGATTTTCAGATAGTCATCCTTCCCATGGCACACCTTATCCCTTGAATTCCTTGTGTGCTGATATAATGACCTCTTTTGTGGATGTTCTCTAGTGATTTTGATTTGATTTATGTCACCTGTCTAGAAAATACATTGATTCTAATATGCATATGATTATGCGCCACCATTAGTGCTTGCATATTGACAGAGTTATTGCTATCACTACACAAAGTGGAACAGCCTCCTTGTGAGGTGTACAAACTATTAGGTATATTACCTAATATCCAATAATATAGCAAACACAACTGTGTTTGCTATATTTTTGGATTTGTATTTCATTCTTTTTCTATCAGAAAGGAGGATTGGTGTTTGTGAGATTTTCTCCTTCATGGGTAAAAATAACTCCCTGCGTGGGTTTAGGGTGATATGCATACAGTATTGCTGTGTGGGACATGGCATTTGCTTTATGCAGCAAGCACATGCATGCCAATAAACAATTACAGATAACTGTCCATAACTTGATGGACATCAGATACATCTTAGAAGACTCATACCCCCCCTCCATATGTATTTTTCTTGGTAGGTGTCACGAAGGAATGTGACAGAAGAACAGCAACACAACTTTCCTGTAATATTTTTAAAGGCACAAATTCAATACTAGTACCAGCTGATATTCTTCAGTTCTAGGCAGAATAAACACAGATGAGTTAGATTTGGAAAATTGATACTGTGAAATTAATGATTTCATTTAAGTTTTGTTTGAGCAAAGTTTTTGTTGGATTAGGATGTGATGCCCATATGTGTTGAGTGTATTGCTACATATACATATGGGTTTATATTGTATTCCACAAGAAGGAAATATTCTGCATGTCCACTTTGTTTCATGTTGTGCACACAGTTTATTCTTATACAAGGCTATGCGAAAAACTCAGTAGGTAGTTGAAATATCAGTATGAGCCATACCACAGCCTTTGTGTTGACCTCTGTGTAAGAGGTCCTTACTTATGGCTGGTGAGAAATCCACCTTTGTCATATCTGTCCCATATAGATTTGTGTTGCCAGTATTAGATATAATAATATATTACTCACAAATATTTCAACAGTCGTTTGCCATTGTAATATGGGATTTTGAAGCAGTAATGATTGAGTGCATGCTAAAATCTAGTAGGATAATAGTGTTGAATGGCTGACATACTTAAAGCACATACTTAATATCAATATGCTACTGCATTGCTTTTGACACATACAAAATAGAACAAAACTAGATTATAAAATAATCTATGTGTAAACATATGTAATGTGTGTAAACATATAGTACTCTATGCATCTATTGTTTCCCAGCAATATTTTAAAAAGTTGTAAATTTACTTCTTCAGTTTTAATAAAAAGTATTTAAGGCACTATGCAATATTTTCTGTATTGGGTAAATAGTATATTTCAAAGCAAGCTAAGTAGATATTTTTTCTTTAAATAGTGCTTAGTAGATCAAACAATATCACTTATTCACAACACCCAGTTTCCTAATATAGTAAGTATACATTACAGTGCCCACTTATCTAGACATACGTCCAACTGAACACAGTGGGACTTAACTAATGAAAAGGCATATATAGGATTATACTGGAAATATGTAGTTGATTTCAAAACCAGAAATACAGATAAGAACCTAACTGGTGTTCATGCATGGTTTGTATAACTTGCCAGTTAATTACAGCTAATCCACAAGATTCCAGGATGCATTTGTACGGTCAGGCATGTGCCCAGGCCTGCAGCTGAGATGTGGTGTAACACGTTGTCAATTAGCTACAGATTTATTTATTTATATACCCCAATTAGAACTATACAATAATAAACATTTTAAAAATAATAAACACAATTAAAAGCAATAAAACATTTATCAGTGTTAAAAACAATGATTAAAAACTTTTTGAAAACATTAAAAAGTCTCTAAATCTAATAAATAAAGCATTCCTGAGGGAACCATTTCCCCCATTCCTTATTGCTTAAAAGCCTGTCTGGAAAGGAAGGTCTTTTCTTGATGACAGAATGCCAAGAGGGAGGGGACCAACCTGGCTTCTTGTGGCCTGAAAACAGCAGCTGAGAAAGCCCTCTCTTATATCTTCACCAAACAAGCTTCAGAATGGCAGAATGTGATGGAACCAAGGAAAGGGCTTCGTAAGAAGATCTTAAAAACTGAACAGGTTCATATGGGATGATGCAGTTCTTCAAATAGTCTGAGCTAGAACTCTATAGGACTTCATAGGGAATAACAAGCACTTTGAATTGGGCCCTGAAACAGACTGGCCACCAGTGAAGCTGTTGTAATAAAGGAATTATATGCTCCCTGTAACCAGTGCCAGTCAACAGTCTGGCTGCAGCATTTTGAACCAGCTGAGGTTTCCAAACACTCTTCAAAGACAGCCCCACGTAGAGTATGTTTCAGTAATCCAAAGGGGATGCAACTAAGGCATGTGTCACCATGAGCACATCGAACATTTCAAGGAATGGGTGGAATTGGCATGCCAGCTTTAACTATGCAGTTGCACTCCTGGCCAAGTCTGAAACCTGTGCATCGAAGTTCAGGGTTGAATTCAGGAGCACATCCAAGGTGTGAACCTGACTTTTCAGGGGTAGTGTAACCCTATTTAGGCTGAATCTCTATCCCCTGATTTGCCTTTTGACTGACCAAGATCACCTTTGTCTTGTCTTGATTAAGTTCCAATTTGTTAGCCCTTGTCTAGTCCATTACTGAGAGCAAACATTGGTCTAAGCACAGAACAGCTTCCTTGAAATTAGATGGGATGGAGAGGTAGAGTTGGGTGTCATTAGCATATTGATGGCACTGACACCCCCCCAAACTCCAGAAACCTCTCCCAGTGGTTTCATGTAAATGTTGAATCACATGGAGAACAGGACTGAACTCTGGGGGACCCACAGTTCAATGGCCAGAGTGTCAAAACAGATCCCCCCAACACCACTTTCTGAGTTTGGCCATCCAGAAAGGACTAGAGCCACTGTAGAACGATACCTCCAAGAGCCATTCCAGAAATGTGCCCAAGAAGGATACCATGGTCAATTATATCAAAAGCTGCTGAAAGGTCCAGTAGAACCAACAGGGACAGATTTCTCTTGTTTAGTTCCATCCACCAAAGCAACCAAAGCCATCTCTATTCTGTAGCCTGAAGCCAGAGTAAAATGGATTTAAATAATCTGGTTCATTCAGAGCTGAGATGCCACCACACATTCTAAATGGAGTAGTGGAGACTGGCCAATAATTATCCAATACAGTGAGATTCAAAGAAGGCTTTTTAAGAAGGATCTTACTACTGTCTGTGGCAGGCATTCTAGTACATTGCCATATTGTTAGTAGGCATTCACCAGTCTCATTATCTACTCAGCCAGTCACCCTCTGTCTGCTTTATAAGCCAGGAAGGGCAAGGGCCCAGCACACATGTGGTGGCTTTCACCTTTCCAAAGATTCTGTCCACATACTCAGGCAAAACAAGTTGAAATGTGTTCATTCTTGAAGAACAAGCTGAAGCCAAAGTTACAGTATGTTACATACAGTGGACCCTCGATTTACAGACGGCTCAATTTACAGACTTTTTCAGTTACAGACTTCTCTGGCTGCAAAATTTAGATTCGACTTGCAGCTAGAGAATTGACCTACAGACCAGAAAAAAACCAAAATGGAACAAAAATGGGACAAAAACGGCTGGTTATGGATTAATCTGTTTTCAATGCATTGTAGATCAATGGGGACTTGACCTACAGACTTTTCGACCTGCAGCCACCATTCCAATACGGATTAATTCCGTAAGTAGAGGGTCCACTGTAAATCTTATCAAATCCCAGTAGGATTCTGGCTGCTGTCTTCATTAAAATGCATTGAAATTATATTAGTAATGGCATGCGTAATGTGTAGTGACTTTCAAAAATAGCTGATTCATTTTTAATTGTAGAGATAGAAGGTGTTGAACAAGAAATGATTGCTTTCCACCCACACTTGGTCTTCCATTTTATGTTTATCATGCTTTAAAGCTCTCATGAATATAGTTTCTTAAACATACTACTTGCCAACTTTGTAAAAACCAAAAAGTCAGGCATTAAGTCAGGCATGAGAAGTATGGGGCTTGTGTTTACTTTCAGGAGTTAGTTTAATATTTGGTTGGGGGGCACTGAGAGTTAGTTTTGGTGATTTTTTTATCTCCCTTTCCTCCTTCAATGTATTCCTATTAAGTTGTGGTCTTTTGTAATTCTCAGCTAGAACAGTTAATGAAAATTACCTTTTCCCTTTATAATAAGCCCCCCTCATGTATGCTCTAATTTTCAGCCCTGCTGGGTGGGGCTCTGCCCCACTTTCTAGCAGCTCCGCCCCTGCTTGCGTGTGTGACTCTGTCCCCTTGCATGCTGAGTTCTGTCACAAGTGGAACCTAATGCAATCGTTTCGTGGAGGAAGAAGACAGCTGCGTGGAGCGAAGTGGAGTCATGCACACACATGCCCAACTTAGCACAAACCTTGCTCTCCCCCCAAAAATATTTTTCTGTTGGTAGTTGGCACATGAGGACTACAAATCTGTATTTCTGTGCTTTGTGGACTTCTCTGAACAGATTGTTGGGTTGTAAGTTTGGCACAGACCAGGGACTAAGAGTTCCATCTCTTGTCCTCAGCACACTTACCTACATGGATTCTTCTTATGCTACCAGTCTGATGAATAAATACAAGATTGCCCTTATACCACAACCTAAATCTTTCCGAATCCTGCACTCAACAATTGGAAAATTGTTTAAGATTGCCTGTTTGCTGTTGCCATATCAATTAAAACTTTTACTGTTCTTTAAAGCTCATTGCACAGTAAGAAATTGTCTTTGAAATTTGAATTAAATTGAATTTAGGCTGTTGGTGAAGGAGGAATAATCAAGATAATGCATTGTTAAAAATGTTTGCACAGGTATTGGTGTGGGTGAGTGTTGTTCCTTGTCACAGATATACATGCATTCTTCCAGTAGTCCCATCACTAATTATGTAGAGATGTCCCACTTAGTGTGCTGTAACATTCAGTTTTGCACTACAACTTTAAAAGGTCATCTCTGTATACACTGAGTGATTAATATGTACTTTGCTGCTAGTGACATTGGAGAGTGTGGTATACTGGCGTAGAATGGTGTAAAGGGGTACCTGGGGTGAAGTGATGGACTAGGACTCAAGAGACCGAGGTTTGAATTCCCTTTTGTCTGTGGAAACTCACTGGGAGATAGCAGAACTGGTAAAACCATTCCTTAAATATTTCATTTACTTTGAAAGTTCAGTAAGTGAGTCTCAGCTTCACAGTGCATAATGCACAGGGTGTACACCAGAAATGTACATACTGTATAAAGAAAAGTGATGCTAAGACTATCTGAAGAGTATCTGTATCAGGCTGATAAATATGAGATGTTGAGTGATTAGAACAAGTGTTGGGGATATTGCTACTACCGTGTTTCCCCCAAAATAAGACCTAACCTGAAAATAAGCCCTAATATGATTTTTCAGGATACAGTACTTGTACAGTAATGTAAACTCTACCCCCAAAGTAAGTCCCAGTTAAGTGAAACCCTACGCTCCACCATTGTGCAGCAACCAGAGAAGATGACATAACTGTACAGTGGTGCCTCGCTTAGCAATGTTAATCCGTGAAGCAAAAATCTCTGCTAAGTGATTTCATCGCTAAGCGATATTAAAAAGCCCATAGAAACGCATTAAAACCTGATTAATGTGTTCCTATGGGCTAAAAACTAACCTTAAAGCGAAGATCCTCCATAGGGGCGGCCATTTTCAGTGCCTCTAGGCAAAACAGTGGGTGGCCATTTTGTTTACCCAGTGGCCATTTTGAAACTGCCGATCAGCTGGCCGAAAATGGGGGCTTTGCGATGATCACTTACCTGTGATCATTGCAAAGTCGAATTTTCCCCATAGGGACCATCGCAAAGCGATCGCTCTTGCGATGGCAAAAAGTCCATTGCAAAGCGATTTCATCGCTATACGGAGCGATTGCTATGCGAGGCACCACTGTATTTGAATACATGTAGATTGTTGTACATGAAAAAAAAGACATCCCCTGAAAATTAGCCCTAATGCATTTTGGGGAGCAAAAATTAATATAAGACCTGTTTTATTTTCGTGGAAACACGGTATTCTTTTTACCCAGTATTTGATTGCTCATTCAACACATCAGTCATGACTATATTTAGTAGCACTTTGTTGCATGTGTCACTTGAGACTCAATCTACAAATGCAATAAATGTTGTAAGTTTTCTCTTCCTACTTCATTTCTGTATTGTTTAAAGAGAATAAACGGTGTGCTCATACTTTCCTTTGAAGCTTATTTTGATGGACTTAAAGCTGTGTTAAGCTCTGGGCTCTCCTCAGATCTCAGCAGTGTAGCATTTCTTTCTCAGTGAAACTCAGAACACTGTCAGAAATACTAATGGCTTCGGGGTATATGGATAGAAAAACATCTAACCAGAGCTATGAAGCAGGAAAGGGTATAATGTATATTCTTCTGCTTACTCTTGGAGACAGTGTGGATTTAGTTTAAATCAAATTGACCAGGATTTAAATTTTAAAAATGGGATTTTGATACTTTAAATAAAAAACAATAATTTGTTTTCATTTGAATCATGATTTTTAAACCAATTTGATAATTTAAAAAATCATTGATTTTTATCCACACTGGTTAGAGAGAAGATAAGGTGGTATAGTTATTCATGGAACTAGAAGAGAATCCTTGTACTTGGTAGTCAGTAATCAGAGAAGATTTTCTTGATTCTATTTTTAAGTTTGTTTAAAGAGGGGGCTACAGGCCTGTACATAATTATGCATAACTCAGCTGAGTGGGGCTAGTTTCAGATATGAGTGGGGCTAGTTTCAGATAAACATCTATAAGATCATGATGTCTGGGAGAGGTATAAAACTCAACAGAAATCACTTTCTATTTCTGTTCCTCAAGTCATTGGCAGAATGGAAACCTTGGCTAGCAATATATACTTTTAGACTACAAGTGGCCTAGTAATGGTAGAGTGTGTTGTGGTAGATAGAGTGGCAGACTAGGACTCAGGAGGCCTGGGTCTGAATCTGTGCTTAGCCATGGAAACTCACTGGGGGTGTGGAACTGGTAAAGCCACTCCTTAAATACTGTATTTCACTTACCTTGGAAGCCCTATTAGGGTCACTATAAGTCAGTTCAGACTTGAGGGCATGTAACAGCAACAGTAATGAAACACTTCTTCATTTGACCAGACTTCTGTAATGACCTAAGACGTTCAAATAGAAATCAACTAGTTCATAAGAAGGTCAAGTGTACAGTGTGGGTGATGGACTTGAAAAAGGATTAATTATGCTTTCTCTGTCAAAGGTGATTGGACGGGCCAATACTGTTACAGAGACTTCCAGTTTCTCCACCTCTGTCTTCAATGTCTTGTATCATAAAAGCTAAGACTGCTTTTCACTGCTTTAAAGTTCAAAAGCATGGCCTGTCTATATTTTTGAAGGCTCTAGCTTGAGGTGGAATGTAGCCTTCCTAACAAAAAAAGAAGAATACATTCTACCACAAACTAGAGGAAAACAAAAAGAAGGACCATGTGTTCTTAAAAAAGAGGTTTTAATGTCAGTTTCTGGGCTGAAAAGCAGAAGCTACACCCTGCCCTTGGCACTGAGATATTGTTGTGTGGTTATATGTAACAGAACCACAAATGTCCTTGCAAGCCTTTACCACAAATTCTTCCCTATGCGTGTTTAGTTTGCATTGGTCTTTGGTTGATGGTGCAGTACTTTTCCTACAGGTGTAAGATATGGCACTTTCATACTCTTATACTGTTATCCTTCTGTCTTGGGTGGGAGCTTTCATTATGTTTTAGAGATGGGGCAAACACTCATTGCTAGAGTAATGGAAAAGCTGACCTCCTGGGCTAATAGGAGCTCTTTGTCTCCTTTGTTGGGTAGCGTATTTGAGGACATCACACCCTTGTTAGGTGAGTGCCTAATTTCTGTGATTTTGGTAATTCCAGACTCTTAATTGCTTTAAAATACTGAATTCCATACCATATTATAGTAATCTATTTCAGAGGTTTTCTGAAGCTAGACTTGAGTAATGGTCTGCTCCTCTAGAATCCTCTTACTTTGATTATTAACATTAGTGTAAGCTTACAGAGGGCGCTTCCTAAAAATTTATTTTAACAACTTTTCTTTTTAAATTGCCGTTTGACATATGAAGTCCCTGGCAGGACTGAAGTTTTAGTAGGATGTGTGGCATTTTTAAAATTAGCGTGTGCTTTAGATTTGTTTTAATTTGTTTCAGTGTTTTAACATTGTTTAAGTTTCATTGTGTTTTAATATTCTTTATTGATTGTGATTTTAAACAGATGTATTTTTGGCTGTTCTATGCTCCCTTGAGTCCTACTACTGAGAGAAAGGCAGGGAATAAATACAGTGAGTAAACAAACAAGCAAAGAAACAAGAAATGGGCATAACTGTGCACAGAATTGCAGCCTGAAGTTTGACGATGAAATTCTGGAGGGTTGCAGTAGCCACAAGAGTAGAAAACATTTAATTGTCATCGTTAGATCAGTTTAATCTTTTTTTAAAAAAGTGCCTCTTTCAGTGATTTCCTGGAGAGTAGCTGGTAGTCTATTGAAGCATAACCTTCAGAGAGTTTTGTTGCAGTTTAAAATATCAAGTTTTATTTGACATGAGCTCTCATACATTTGATGAAAGGGACAGTAGTCATGAAAATGTATCCCAACAAAACTTGTTAGCCTACAATATTCTTTCTGTGTTTGTTCTGATTCAGAAAGTTATACTGTATGTCCCTACTTCTGCAATGTAACATTAGTATCACTTCATCACAAAAAAGTAACACATTACTTGTAACTCTTTACTTCCAATCTGTGATACTCAAACATTTTGTGGATTATATGCTTGATCTTCGGTATATTGATCTGATTAACCTACTATTATAACCTTAAAACTTAAAAGTTGCTTTATCAAGCCCAGGGGTTTCCAAACTTTTCACAGTGAGGGCACTCTGGATATTTCCAAAGTTTTTGAGGGGCAAAGGAACAGGGATGTGTGTGTGTGTGTGTGTGTGTGTGTGTGTGTGTGTGTGTGTGCGCGCGCGCGCACGTGCACATGCACATACCCGCCCGGACGCATGCTTACCCACACGCATGCACCCCCGCATGCCCCCCGCACAGATGCCCACGGATGCATCCTTGAAGGCAACATGGTCCATTATGACAGGGGCCTCCAAACGTTTCACAATGAGGGACACACTGGATATTTTCAAAGTTTTTGAGGGCCCACAGGCCATAGTTTGGAGACCCCTGATCTAGACTATAAATCTATTGATCTGTTTTAAAACCAGGCCTTATCATTTTGGAGATCAAGTGTAGCAATCTCAGATGAGCAGTTGATGAGCTCCACACAAACAGGTTAGGAATGTCTGCCTCAACATACAGCACATTTTCTTGTTCTGCTGTAGTTCCATCAGTTATGGCCAAAGAGATTCCCACAGTTAATAATGTTGACTTTAGAATTGTTGACAAAACAGAAGTCAGTATAATTACATTCTTCTTTGGCAGTGGAAATATAGTCCTATTCTTCCTGTTTAGTCATCTACTGTTTAATCAGTAAGTGATTACAGAGATGAACAATTTTGTTTTTTAGGTTTAACATCTAAAATGGTATAAATTAGGGGTGGGAAACAAATGGGCGTACATATAGTTTTTTTTTTAGTGCATTTCCTATAATAGATAGCCATTGACCATTTTGTCTGGAGCTGATGGTAATTGTAGTCAGTCAGTATGGAATTTGTGCTAAATGCTCCCCTGTACAGGTTTAAGTCAATGTTTAAAAATATATAGTTCATGTGGCAATCTATATTTGCAGATCTGGGCATTGTATATAGGTACATTAGCTGAGGAGTAAGCCAAATTTGGCTGTCCCTTTGTTATCAACTGTACACTTCAACTGAGTTTGGGTTACCACACGCTTATATCTGAAATTGTCTGTTACAGTATTTTGTGTGCATTCATAATATGTTTTGGAAAAACAAACTTTGCTGTAAACCCATTGTTCCCGGATGGTAACTCCCAGAAACCCAAGGCAGCACAGCTGGTGGTGAAGGCTTCTGCGAATTGCAGTTCAATAACACCTTGGTTACCAGAGTTTGGGAACCACTGTTCTAAAGCCTTCTGCTAGAGTGATGTTGAGCTAGCAAGTGAAAGAAATGTTTGCTATCTCAAATAGATCAAATGGACCAGATTCAGGCTTGATTGTCCTCATTTCATATTATGTCCACCCTTCCTCTGCCAGTCTTTGCTACTGAGTGATGTAACTTGGTAGAGGCTGTTCTGGCAAACTAACCATTTTCAGTATTTTTTTGTTTTTGCCCTTGCTTCCTGATTGGTACTGGTCATGCAGGAGAACAGCTTATCTCCTTATAAATGTGGAAAAAGCTTCCATCCCTGTGAACATCCTTATGTTTGCTCTTGCCAGGTGTTGCCCTGACATTTCACCTTTCATGATCTCCCTTCATCTAATACGTGCAGAAGGTTTGGTTCGGGGAAGGTAAGGTGTGTGTGTGGGGGGGGTCAGGCTCTTATATAGTGCTAAGTATGGACACAGTGAAAAGTAGTCAGAAATTCTCTTGCTGTTTCCATGTTGCCCCTACAGTACTGGTTCCCCAAACCCAGGTGTTCTGGGACTGCAATGTCTAGAAACCCCAGGCAGCACAGCTGGTGGTAAAGGCTTCTGGGAATTGCAGTCCAAGAATATCTGGGTTACCCAAGGTTGGGAATCACTGCCCTACAGCATAGCACTATTTTTGCTGGAACACATTGCACTCCAGCCATGGTGTGGTATAGGGAGTAGTAAGGTGTCCAACGTGCCTAGCAAGTTGCATTAAATTTTTGCTAGCTCACAGAGGATTTGATCATCATCAGTGGCTACCAGAGTGGTGCTAGCGATGACATGTTTGCTAGAGACAGCCAACGCAGAATTGGGGAGGGGGCTTTCCCTAACACTTTAATCATTCTATGTGTGGTGTGCAAAAAGGAACAAACCAGGCTAAAGGCTATGTCACCCAACCTGGTGCCACAGCTCAATATCAGAGGACCAGTGGCCAGAGGACTGGAAAAGATCAGTCTACATCCCAATCCCAAAGAAGGGCAGTGTCAAAGAATGCTCCAACTACTGAACAATTGCACTCATTTCACACGCTAGCAAGGTTATGCTCAAAATCCTACAAGTTGGGCTTCAGCAGTATGTGGACCGAGAACTCCAAGAAGTACAAGCTGAATTTTGAAGGGACAGAGGAACTAGAGACCAAATTACTAACATGCACTGGATTATGGAGAAAGCCAGAGAGTTCCATAAAAACATCTACTTCTGCTTCATTGACTATGCAAAAGCATGGCAGAAAGTGAGGAGGAATTAAAGAACCTCTTGGAAGGAAAGCAATGATAAACCCAGACAGCACCTTAAAAAGCCACCCTTCCCCCCGCCTTAATTCAAGGTTTCTCTTTTTCTTGCCTGTTCTTTTTCATAGTTTTGAGTCTCTCTCTCTCTCTCTCTCTCTCTCTCTCTCTCTCTCTCTCACACACACACACACACACACACACACACACACACACACACACACACACACATCCATCCGTCCATCCATCCACCCCCTCCCTCCATTTTCTCCCTCCATTTTCTACATACATTTAAATAAGCTTGATGAAGTCCTCGGTCTCTTGCACCTTTCTTCCCTCCGTCCCTTGTTTGCTCCATGATCCTTTCCCTCTTCCTGCTTCTTTGCAGTCATTTCCGGAGGAAGCAGTCATTCAGAAGCCCCTGATTGATTGATTGCCTGGGGCTAATCCACAGCTGTAACCAATCAAGCAGGCTTATCTCCGATCTCTGAAAAAACGGAGGATTTACAAGTGCCCTGCTGCAACCAAGGAAATAACTGGGAGAGGTGGCTTACAATTTGAGGTTTGGCTGCAGAGGGTGGGGGTGGGAGGGGGTAGCACTCTGCTCATTACCCCCAGGATTTTCACTTTTACCCCATTTGGGGTAATTTACCCCTGCTCCCTGACCTATGCCTTAAGCCTTCTATTAGCTCTGTAATGGAAAACCATCATCAGAAAGAGCTAAGAAAATATTGATTTTAGGTTCCTGCATCACATTTCCAGGACTCATGCCTTACCATATTCAGTTTTTAACAGATCAAATTCATTTTAGGAGACCATACTGACTGGTATTGTATTTTATCTGTGCAGTCAAAATGCATCTACTGTTAGGTAAAACCATTTTCATGATTACCTTAAAATGCAAAGAAGAGTTTGTTGATATTCAGAGAAGTCTGTCTATCCTAGGAGCAACTCACACTTCAGCCTTTGATTATGTATTGATTATAGCCAGGGTGGGAATTTCAAGTTGCTGATGGACTCTAATTTAGTCCCAGTTCACATGATTAATGGTCAGTGAGCAGCAGGCCAGAATTTCTGTATCTCTGGATTATAGGTGCCCAGCAACTTTAATCATAGTGCTGTTCAAAGTCTTTGGCAGCACTTTTGTTGCATGGGACAGAGCTAGGAATGGTTCTGCTATTCTGACATTATTTTCTTACCAAGGTCTCCAGTGCTTCAGCTGACAAAGGTTGCTTTCAGCTTGTTGGCAGTGTTGTCTGCTTCAAGGTGAGCAGTGTGGTCCCAAGAGACTTTGTTTCTTCAGATTCCTGAATGCTCGTTGCCACCGTTTAAATTTTGTTTATGTTTTTTTCACCCAAAAGTTAAATTTCTGCTACGGGACATTTCCAGAAAATGTGAGTTTGCAATGACACCCTCCCCCCCCGGTAAGCCCAGACCCCAAAACAAGAAGAACAAATCCAGAAGTGGATATCCATTCTGATCACAGGGTTGGTGTGACTTCAGTACACCTTGGCCGCTTGGAATGTGTCTACCCTGACTGACTTGTTGGGGCATCTTTTTATTTTTGTTACTGTATCCTTTGGTGTTGTGAATAGATGTTGAAGATAAGTTTTTAAAATGAAAAATATTCTTTGAAATGCATCTTATTAAACAATCTTAGAATTTCACTGCTGGAAGGGATTCTTTGGATCACTGAGTCTGTTGGACAGCATAATGTATATCTTGCTGTTACACAATAACTAAAAAGTATTGCTTTAAAAAGTGTATAAATTGGTAAGAAGCACAAAAGCTTAGCAGGAAGAGGCATCTCCTTGCTTAGCTTTATAAAAACAGGAAGGAGGAAGTGCCTTGCAAATCTGGGTTTGCTGATTATCAGTTGAGGTTTCACTACAAAGGATATCCATTAACAGCCATCAGTGTGATACATTGCTTAGCCAGACCAAACAATAATTACTCTAATGTCAGT